>NC_042615.1:337421791-337721791 GCF_901001135.1 Rhinatrema bivittatum
GGCTATTCTGAAAACCTGACTGGTTAGGTATGCCTTCAGGAGAGGATTGGGAAACACTGCATTAACCAAATAATGTACAGTGCTTTACTTAATTGCTTTTCTTAAAATATCTTAGAACTCTGCAATGAAAAAATCTTTAGTTCGGTACAGTTTCCTGTTTATTTCATTTATTTGGTTTGGATCATAAACACATTCATTACATTTGGGTCATTCATTTCATTGTCAATGGATGAAACAATGCATTCTATTTTTTACTCTAATTTTGGGGTTTTCCAGCCAAGTTTTAAGAAAATTGCTGGCAGATAGCAGCAGCAGAGGAAATAGCACCCCAAGATGCCAAGAATGGCATGAACACCCCATGGCATGAAAAGAGGGGCAAAAGGCACCAACAGTGACTTGGTCAGCCCAAGCCAATGTGAGAGGAGTGAAGTGGCACAAGTATGGCATGCAAGCCAGACAGAGTAGAGCCAGTTGGGGATGGAGTAAGGATGGAATAACATGAATCACAGTGAAGTAATTTTCCAACCATCGTGGCTTCCTCAATCCTCTTCTTGTTTCCAGTTGAATGCAAAATTGAAACGAAGGCTTAATAGACATAGCATTTTCACTCAGTCCTCCTGTGTTAGATTTTGAGAGAGTCTCAGAGAGAGGTTATTTAGCTTTTTGCTTCAGTATTCAGAGTCCAAATAAAAATTTACAAAAAGATTGTGCTGTCAGTCTACTACTACTATTGCTTCTACTACTACTACTTATCACTTCTGTAGTGCTACTCTGAGGTCCATATTCAGCTCTGGATGACCCTAATTTAGAGGGTCATTTATCATTTTGTGTTAGGGCCTTATCGCTTGCGACAATGCCATAACGCACGCAATAGCCCCGTAATGTGCAATAATTACTGCATTACTGCATCGTCAAATGCATATGCAATTTCAAAATTAGTATTCAAGTGGGAGGAGTTTGGGTGAAGTAAATGGAAATGAGGGTCTGCTAGCGCGGTGTGTGATAGAGTAATGCATACTATCGTGGGAATTTAACGCCGGAAATAACTACATACCTTGTTCTTTGTGGTACGGTGAAAACCTTTTTATCGCTGATGATATCGCGATTTGTTAATCACAGCAATTATGCATGAAAAAAAAGGGGGAATTCTAACTGAACCTACAGGCCTTCCTGGCCCATAAAAAACACCTGTTTTAACTTGTGTCTATCACCTTCCTAAAGCCATAATGTTTTTGGCTAGTGTAAATGTTGCGGCATACATGTTGCGGTCATAACTGTTGCTCAGCCGAAGAACAACTACAACAACCGGAACAATAGCAACCTCAAGAACAGGCAAGGGCCAGTTTCAAGACCTCCAAGGGAAGTGCCTGCACTGCACGCAGAGTCACAGGCCCAACAAGGTGGTGGCTTGGGCTAGCGACTGGCATTCGGGTGCCCACGGCACAGGAGAATCAGGGAGTGCATCTTTCCTCCATGAACATCCTTGCTGGGCATGCCAGAGGACTATGTGGTTTGCAGGTATCATCTCAGCTCGCGGGCTATCCTGGAATTATAGGAAGATATCAGAGGAGATCTGGATCCAGTCACCGAAAAGGTCCCACACTGTGCCAGGCCTCTTCAAAATGTTGGCCACCCTGCATTTCATGGCAAGCGGCTCCTTCCCGACACAGTAGGGGTTTGTGGGGGGAATGTCCCAAACCTCTTTTTCACGCTGTCTGAAGCAGGTCATCACAGCAGTCTCTGACCGTATTAATCGCTACATAGCTTTTCCTCGGGACAGGCAGGACTTGATGGACGTGATGAGAGACTTTTATGCCTTTGCAAATTTTCCAAATGTTCTGGGAGCTATTGTGTTGTGAACGCGGGGGATGCTGTTGCTTGCTTGAGGAGAGTGAGCCTTTGAACCGTGGCATGACCCCAAGAAAGCACCATGGCATGATTCCAAGGAAAGCACCATGGGAGGCGAGCAGTTCGGGCACAGGCTGGACTTGGAACTTGGAACAAAACTTGAATCTTGGAACATAGCTGGAAGCCTGGAATGAGTAAAACTCGAACCTCCACTGTACTTGAACGCACAGAGTGAGACCCAACAACAAAATGCTGGTCTCAGGGGTAGCCCTCTGGCCACTCGATAGCCCTTTTGGACCTGTCGCTTGGGAACAATGAGTGCGTCAGGTCAGACAAAGGCAAAGGACAGGACATGGCATGACATGGAACTGGAGACGAAGACTCAGATCTGGAAAGAATCATGAACAGGAGGAGTCCAGCCTCCCAGGGCACTGCACCTCAGTGCACCCTACACAACCTCTCGAGGGCTGGTTGCAGACCATGCGGGGAGCGGAACAGGCTCAGGACTGGGACTCTGAGGAGGACAGGAGTCAGGACATCACTTGGAACTCGGAACAAGGCTTGGAAAAAGGAAAGGCGATCCACTGGCTGGTCAAGCTCCATGAGCCAGGAACTAGGAACACGGACAGGAACTCGAGACTTGACTTGGAACTTGGAACTTCAAACTCTAGGACAAGAATGAACTCCGAGGACTTGATCCAGCGAAGATGGACTTGGAAACAGGCCCTGTACCAGAAAGCACCCTACACAGCCACCCATGGCTTGTCATTGACCACAACGCTGGCACACCTGGAGGAATGACGAGGGAGAATCCAGAAGACTGGAACATCAGGAGCTTGATAGAAGAATCGGATGGGAAGAAGATTCAGAAGACTGGACGAAGGACGAACAGGAGACCAGGAACACAGAACAGGCAATATGACGGAGCTCTGAAGGACATGGAAGCCAGGAACCAGGACTGGAACTGGAACAGGGGGACCAGGAACATCCAATGAAGAACACGTAACCATCTGAATAGGAGCAGACCACAGAAGACTTGCTGGATGAAGAGACCATGGGCAACCATGAAGATCCAATGCAAAGGCCCCGAGGAGTGGAAGCAGAGCTCTTTTATAGGGCTATAGGCCTGATGAGGCAATGACATCATCAGTTGGGGCCGTGGGGCTTTCCCTGCCACTGTCCCTTTAAATAGTGAAAAGCATGTGCCTATTCAGAGACCAACATCGAGGCAGGAGGTGGAACACAGCGGAGGCAGACTGCCATGAAGAGCAGCAGCAGCGGCTCCCCTGCCTCACAGGAGAAAGAATTAGGGTTGCACCCCTGCCGCAAGAAACGGCAAGGACGGTGGCTCCACGCCGGCTGTGCTAGCATGCTGTCCAGCTGCTCAGGCATGTCCTTGAAGACATCTGGTCCCAGCCTATCCATGAGTTGCTGCTCCACAGTGGTCAGGACGATAGGACAAGGGGCATCTCCTCCGGTCCATCATACGTACTTATTTCTAGCTGCCACCTTAGCTTTCATCTGTGCCTTGATATCCCCTGCTCCCCAGTTCTTGGCACTCCGCTGCCCCTGGAGATGGCCTGGGCTAGGTTTCACCAGATTGCGTCTTGGCTGTCTTGGATGTCTTGGTTGCCAGGTAGCCAAAACAGCATGGCATAATTTGCAGGACCCTGCAATCACCATGTCGTTCCTCGAAGATGCTGAACTTATAGCCTTGATACGAGGCATCCTGCTGCCTGGCTGCCAAAAGGGGGTGCCACTTCCTCTTCCAGTGAAGTGTCCTCCCTTTCCTCCACTCTCCATCCTGATCCATTCTCCCCTCCCATTCCTCCCCCCCTTCTGCCCCTGCCCTGCCACTACCTTCCCTCTGCCCTCTCTCTCTCTCTGTCCCTAGCCTGACATCTCCTCCGTCCTCGACTGGTTATCCCTTTCCCCACCTGCCTCCTCCTATCCTTTCCTCCTGCCTCTCTCTATTCCTGTCCCTGTCCTACTCCTACTCATCCTTCCCCTAGTACTCCTGCCCTTGGCCCTCCCTCCTCCTCCTTTCCCCATGCCTCTCCTGTCTATCTCTCCCTACGCCTCTCAAGCTCTATCCTCTCCATAAACCTCCACTCACCTACATTCACCTCCAGACACCTCCTCCACTCACCCCACCATCCACTCACCTCTCTCCTCACACACACCTCCTCATTCCTCCACACAAAATGGACAAACTGACAATGTGACAAACAAACTAAAATTTTACATACACAAGATAGACAAAAAGACAAAGGTAAAGGTAAACACAAAGAGAAAAACAAGAAATAACAGACAACAACTCAGAAATCACTAGACCAACCAATTCTAATTCAATGACCACAACCAAACTCCTCTGCTCTAACCCACACTCACCACACTCTCAAAGAGGCAGCTGCAGGAAGTCTGTATAATAACTGAAAAAATAACGTGTTGCATGATGATGCAACGCCGAGTGTGTTGATACAAGCAATTAAACAACGCCGCATGTGATGGATGTCTGGAATGCCCTTCCGGAGGAAGTGGTGGAGGACCAGAACTGTGAAGGACTTCAAAGGGGTGTGGGATAAACACTGTGGATCCATAAAGTCAAGAGGACGTGAATGAAGAGTGGGTGGCTCGCGGGAATGACGGCTACTACCTGGAGATAATACCCTTATTCAATAAACATACACATAGTTAATGCGACTCCAACATTGCTCTAAGACTCCAACATTGCTCTAAGCTTCAACAGCACGAGGAAATGTGGAAAAAGGATTTGCATTCACAAAAAAGCTGGGGAGTAGCTTGCTTGTTACGGCGGTTACTACCCCAAACCAAATGAGCCAGATACTTCACTTTCAATGCATATCTATCATAGTTCTCTGTTTCAACGGGAGGGGAGAAAATCTGATACTTCACTTTCAATGCATATCCAGCATAACTCTCTGCTTCAATCGCAGGGGGAATGAAGAATATCCAACAAGGACTGAATTACATAGTCTGGGTAAACAAATAAGCGTGGGTGTAGCTTGCTTATTGTGGCAGTTACTACCCCTAACTAATTAAGCTAGATATTTCACTTAGATGCAGCTCCATCACTGCTCTCTACATTAATGGTGGGGGTGGAAGGGAAATAGAACCAAAAGGTTACTAAGAGCCAAGAGTAACAGATAAGTATGAGGAAAAAAAAAAGTGTGAAACTTGCTGGGCAGACTGGATGGGCCGTTTGGTCTTCTTCTGCCATCATTTCTATGTTTCTATGTTTCTATTTAGAATTATGGGTCATGACATGAAACTCCATGGGGGAAGATTCAGGAACAATGTCAGGAACTATTTTTTCATGGAAAGGGTTGCATGGTGTGCCCTGCCCTAAGAGGTGGTGAAGACAAGAATGGTAGTGGAATTCAGATGTGGGGCATACATGGAGGACTTCTGCCGGCTAGAGAATGGAAATGAAAACATGGGGTAACGTTTCTTCCACATCTTTTGCTTTATATTTAGGCTTGGGGGGGTGGTCTTTATGGAGCAGCAGTTGCTGCAACCCTTAACAGAAGGCTGAGGGGTGGCCTGAACAGAGTGCAAGTGGCTACTACCCTAGATAAAGAAAAAATAGAAATGGCGGTCAGACTGGAGGACCATTTTGATCTTTATCTGCCATCATTCATTATGTTACTAAGGCCCAGAGAAAGCAGAATGGCAAGAAGAAGAGTGTCCTGACCACCCTAAGGCAGTATTACCCAACCTTTTCAAGCCCAAGGTACACCTACATGAACAAAAAAGTGCTGCATGGCATACTAACATGCACGGAGTGCGCAGTATGGACATGAAGAAGAATCAAATCATAAAAATAAGAACTAGGGAAGCACTGAAATGCCAAAACAATCCTTCTTCCAAATTTTTAAACAAAGCAGAAACATATGAACCCATCACAATAGATCAGTTCCCTCCATATACAAGGGCAGGATAAGGGAAAATTTGGTGCGATATGGATAGCTAACTTAGGTGCCGCATGTGGCTGCCAGAGCTACTTCACTGCTGCTACTCTCAGCACTCAGTGTGAGTCACATTCGGTGCTCAGTGCACACTCTCCCCATCTCACTCAGCTTGGGGATAGGACAGAGGCTGGAAGAACTCAAAGACATGGGAGATGAGTAGATGCTGTGTGCATTGTGTGCACTTCACAAAACGAGACCCAACCATTCATGCCCTGCATGCTGCTCATTAAGTACCATACTCCGAGGGTCATGAAGAGGCACTGCCAGGATCTGAGCATCAGATAGTGGTGACTTTTCCGTGGGACATCTGATCAGGTCTTGAAGGCAGATCAGTGTGCCATGGCATACTTGGTAAACACTGCCCTAAGGTATCGAATAAGGATAGAATCTTTTATTATTATAATCAATGTGTACCCTAGTGTGGACACTCACAGAAAATCTCTTTTCTTATATATAGAGCACAGTGAACTGCTGATGCTTGTTAACTATGTACACTAAAAACTTAGTGCAGGACTCAGTCACACACAGAAAAAAATAGTTCAGTGTCACAGTATCACTGCCTCTTTTTACATAGAGAAAGCAAGCTTTTCCCTGCCACTGTCATTTACTAGCCACTCTGTACATACTACAAGAGAAAATAAATAGCTTTCTCTCTGTATGATTCTTACAGACACTGACACATGCTGCTTGCCTGCTGCGGAAGAAAAGTAAAGTCTTACCCTGCTGATATACAGTTACAATGTAACCCTTTGATAGATTTTAGTATCTCCTGCTCATAGGAGCACAGCTAGAACACAATGACAGTGAATGTAAGAGTACATCTTGCTTTCTTCTCTAAAATATGTTTCTAACTTTTCTTTGACTCTGGAACTTTTAAGCAAGGATCTTCAAAACATCTGCCTTCTCTCTCTGTGATCCAACCGAGGAATGATTAAGAGCAAACTGATCACTCAAAGTACTTAGTTTTACTTTCACTTAAAAAATGATGAAGTCAATCCATGTAGCTACCAGCTCATAAGAACATAAGGCTTGCCATACTGGGCCCATCAAGCCCAGTATCCTGTTTCCAACAGTGGCCAAGCCAGGTCATAAGTATCTGGCAGGATCCCAAGAGATAAATAGATTCCAAGCTGTTTATCCCAAGAATAACCAGTGGATTTCTGCAACTCTACCTTTGTAATTGCTAATGGACTTTTCCTCCAGGAACTTACTGTCCAAAACTTTTTTAAACACAGCTATACCAATAACTTTCACCACATCATCTGGCAACGAATTCCAGAGCTTAAATATGTGTAGAGTAAAAAATATTTTCTCTTATTAGTTTTAAATGTATTGCCCATGCCCACTAACTTCATTGTTGTCCCCTAGTCTTTGTACTTTTTGAAAGAGTAAACAACTGATTAACGTTTACTTGTTCCATTCCACTCATTTTATAGACCTCTATCATAGCTCCCCTCAGCTATTTCTTCTCCAAGCTGAAGAGTCCTATCCTCTTTAGCCTTTCTTCATACTGGAATTGTTCCATCTCCTTTATCATCCTGGTTGCCTTTCTCTGTACTTTTCTATATAGATAGGTTGGTTGAAAAAGCACTGAAACTTTATTGGTCCTGCTCTTTCTTTGGCCCATTCCTAACTGGCTTTGCTTCCTCCACAGATTCTAATGGGATAGAAACAAATACGTTGAAAAGGATTTAGATTTTTCAGGGGACTGCATCCATTTGATTCAGATAACCCAAATCAAACCAAAGATCAACTCATTAGGATCAGATTTCACAAATAAATCATCTAAATGCATACCCTACAATACCTTGCTTTTTCTTATCATGATTCTCACCCTAATGAATTTGTAAGTTGCTCAAAGCAGGATCTCATTACTATCTTCCATTTTATGTTTAATAAATTTAATAAAACCCAAATGGCAAAGTAGAGGCTTATCTGCTGACTCAGTAGCAGAGCTGTGCTTTGCCAAGCAAGAGACCTGGAATTTGATTCCAGTATCCACCCCAGCTTTTTAGGTCGACTGGGACATTGTAGAAGCAGCATTCTCAGACCAGAGAGGCAGTCCCAGCCATAGATTCACTGCAACACCTATTGACTGGCTCGACAATGCACTTAGACTGGGTTCTGGAGGTAACCACTCTCCAGGCCTCTCAATAAGTGGATTGACTTAAATGGGGAAAGGGAATTAAAGTTTAGAAAACAACCTTGGGTACCTGTATAAGAAGGCTCGAGAAGTTCTGATTAAATTCAAAGCCAAAATGAGCAGGAGAAAACAGCCAGAAATATCCCTTTTCCCACATACCTACCTAGCAAATGAGCATATCAATTTTGCTCATGTACAGCAAGCTTGGTCTTAATGGCAGAACTAGAACAGCACTGGTATAGAGTCATTCATGGGAGAAGCATACACTGGGAATAATATATCCTATTTACTTGGTAAGTACTTATGTTTAAATATGCAGAATTTCTCCTTGTAGGACACTAAATGCTACTAAATTGTGCTATATACACAGCAGAGAAGTTAAGTGTATTGTAACTGAACTTTATTTGTCAATGTTGTAAGTGCATTAAACAGGCAATGTACTGATGTAATATTGAAGATGCTCTTTAGCATAAGACAATACATAGGCTAAGCAAAAGCATGCACATACTTTTAAGCCCACATAAAACAACTCAGTTTTCAAACACAAGTCACCCAGTCATATTGGGTTTGAATATTGGGTTGTTTATGTGGCAAAAAGTACTTGTTTGGTCTTATATGTTTCAAAATGAAGGTGAGAGAGAGAGTCAGTCTGACACTCTCTATATATGTACCACTCTAGAGGGGCACTTTGAATCAGGGTGGGTTATCGGGAGGTGGGTTGGGCTTAGGAGGGGTGCTGTTACAGACACATTCAGAGGTATTCATAGTAAAATTGACATCAGTAAAGAATTATAGGGATGTGCATTCGTTTTGAATGAATGTGCAATCCGCAACATATAGGTCCCTATTTGTTGCATTTGTGGAGTTCTGAAACTTATGGCGAACCCCCACGAATGCAATGTACCACTAACAAATAAAACACCCACCTTTCTGACCCCCTGAAGACTTGCCAAAAGTCCCTGGTAGTCAGGAGGGTGGGGAGTTGTAGTTAATTAAATTTAAAGGGTTGGGATGGGTTTTTTTAAACTTTAATGGGAAACGAATACCATACGTAACTAATGGACGAATCACGGACCCCCGAAAACAGATGTATCAGATTTGGGTCCTGACGAATACGAATATTGAATCGAACATATCTGTCCTTGCTATATATCCCCAAAGAATTATAGTTCTTTAAAGTGATGAAACATCTAACAAGAGGAGTTGATTTCTATACTGCAGTGCTAGCTGCATTCTACAAATCTATTCCTTTTCATCACTTGTTGGATCCCGGCTCATGCTTGTTCGCCAACTCGGCCTCAAAAGTGCTATCCCAGCCACCCATGCCCCACCCTCAGCATGTCCCTTTTTTTAGAAATGCTTTTCAATGCGCGTACCGGGAGATATGTGCATGGATGGGGGGGGGGCCTCTTAAAATCCACGCGGTTCGTGTACGTTCTGATCTTGCGCATATCTCTTGGATATGCCACACATAGGGATTTTAAAATTAGCCCTATAATTTGTAGCTAATTTTCAAAGGGCAATGACCTGGATAGTTTCTCCTTTGAAAATCTCCTATCTTAAGATATGTGTCTACCAATGGTAAGTGCACTTTGCACCTGCTGTTGATATGGGCAGCAGATCAGGGCAAAATAGCAGGCATACACTTGAAAATCAAATATATAAGTGCTATTTTCTAGGGATGTGCATTCGTTTTTACAAATTAGACAATGTCAGCGATATTGTCTAAATTGTAATGGATCAGATGTGCTGGATTTTTTGCCGAAATTTTGTTTTTCGTGATAGTACGCACTAACGGAGTTACTGTGCACTAAATATCTGTTAGTGTGCAGTAATACCAATTAGTGCGCATTGTTTTCTAGCTAACGAACGCCTCTGAATTGAAACTTTTTACTTTTAAGTTGCATTTTTTTAGTGTGTACTAACATTAGTTACAGTGCACTAACACATACTTAGTGCACTGTCAGTTCTATTAGGGTGCACTAACTAACCTGTTAGCGTGCACTTATGAGCCTTAATGCACATTAACATCTAGCTAGCGCGCACTAATGATCCTTAATGCACATTAACATCTAGCTAGTGTGCACTATCTCGGATGGTGTACTGCACACTAATGCTGAGATAGTGCGCACTAACTGGTTGTTAATGCGCATTAAGAAACATATAGAAATGAAATGAAACATAGAAATGATGGCAGAAGAAGACCAAACGGCCCATCCAGTCTGCCCAGCAAGCTTTCGCACTTTTTTTTTTTCATACTTATCTGTTACTCTTGGCCCTTAGTAACCTTTTGGTTCTTTTTCCCTTCCACCCCTGCCATTAATGTAGAGAGCAGTGTTGGAACTGCATCTAAGTGAAATAGCTTAATTAGTTAGGGGTATTAACCACCGCAATAAGCAAGCTACACCCATGCTTATTTGTTTACCCAGACTATGTAATTCAGTCTTTGTTGGCTGTTGTCTGTATATAGATCCCCTTTTCTTCATTCCCCCCTGCCGTTGAAGCAGAGAGCTATGCTGGATATGCATTGAAAGTGAAGTATCAGTCTTTCTCCCCTGCCGTTGAAGCAGTGAGCATTAAGGCTAGTTAGTGCGCACTAACGCACTTCGCCAAAAATTGCTGAAGAAAACGAAATTTTTCATGGAGCGGCTAATCCGAATCTCGACCCAATATCTTTAAACGAAGCACATCCCTACTATTTTCCTCTTTTGACCTAAAACTTCCCTCTCTTCATAAGAACATAAGATATTTAATACTGGGTCATACCAAGGGTCCATCAAGCCCAGCATCCTGTGTCCAACAGTGGCCAATCCAAGTTCCAGAAACACTTCTTTTTAGTCCGGCTAAGGTATGTACACTGTAAAAACCTGTGCATACTTTTAGATGAATAGTTGGATATTTATTTATTTGGAATTTTTATATACCGACATTCATGTACAAAGGTAACATATCAGATCGGTTTACATTAAAATGAGAATCGCATAAAAGAATGTATTACATCAAACAAGGGAAGCAAATAACTGGGAATAACAATTTAGATAAATACCAAGCTCTTCTAGTGAGCAAGGAACTAACCGGCACACAGAGTCAAATTTCCAGGAAGTACTTAACAGGGGAGCTAACCAGTCTTTGGATGGGTGAGGACGATAAAGAAACAGAAGCGAAACTGAGTATGAAAGAACAGAGGTAATAATAGGAGGGATGGAAGGGGGTGGGGAAAATGTGAATCCAAACTCAGGGCATCATTTACCAAGCATTTTCCTCATAAACACAGAGTGGGAGAAAAATCTTAGTAAGTCAGGCCCTATGTTTGGAACAACAGGCCATAAATTCCCATATGATCTCATGTGAAAAGTTCATCTTAATGTGTCACAGTGCCCCATAATTTACATTTCAAGTTCTTCAGCTGAGCACTAACATATTCTTTTGATCAAGATTAGAAGCCTTGGCCATTCAATTTCTGTATAAAGGTAACAATTAACAGATGCCACTGTGATACACATTTACAGAATACAAATAAAGTGAGTAATTCATGGAAGAAATGCATTACAGGTTAAGCAGAGCAGCAACTGCAAAACATCTGATTAAGGAGCCTGGTGCGTAGCAGAGATGTATGCTTATGAATAGTGTTAAACGTGACAGCTCTGAATCCCCTTTCAGTGGTGCCCTCTGACCATTGAAAGATCTGGGTTAAAACCTTTCCTTTTATCTCATAATAGGCTGAATACATTAAGAGTTTCTTCCACTCTGTGGGAAATGTGCCTAGTGCAACTGCTTTTATGTCAGCTACATAAAAATAGGGGATTTGCAGATAATATTGTGAAATACATGCATGAAAGTCACTGTGTGCATAACATTTTTCTAAAAATACAATGTTCAGTTAAAAACCTTCATAAAAAGGGAAACCACAGGATTCAATAATGTTGTTTCCTTCACATAATAGTTTGAAAGCATGTTTTTCAATATTTCTATATTTTATTAGTTGCTTTTTCCCATTTATTTATCTGGAACTCCATATCTTGCTACTTCATCTTTTCTCTAAACTTCAGACCACATCTTAAGGTTCAATTTTATTCAGTTTCTGTACTTAAAGAGCTTATGGGAAAGGATATTTGAGTGCAAGGTATGCCAAGGGCTTCATTTAACTCTCATTTGAAAGCATCTCACTTCAACAAACAGTGCAAAAGCTTTGAAAAACAGTGGGCAGGAGTCTTTGATGCCCAGAGAATGTTATTTTCATGTTTCAAATAATTGGGATGTTATTGTGATTCTGGCTTATCAAAATAGGAAAATACTTCTGAAACTGGATCCATGGATTTCCAAAATTTTATTTAATCAATCAGACAGAGAACGCTAAGGATCTTTTTATCAAGTCAGGTCAAAAGTGGCAGCAAAGAAAAAGATATTGAATAATAATTATCAAAAAATGAATTACAAATGTGAGCATGCTTCTAGTTAAGGATGCATTTTGCTCAAAGGGGTTATCCTAAGATGGTTGTGGATAGGGCCTACAAGCGAGCATGATGGATTAATTGGGACTTACTTTTACAATCACGGCTCCGTAATTAAGAGATGAGGGCAGTATGTATACTTTCTTTTTCACCACAGCTTTACAAGATCCAATAGAGCTGTAACATTTGGAAGGTGTTACAACTTTACCCTATGTTTCAGAAAGTGCCAATTTTTGGTTTTATAAGGGGCCATAATATATGGGATATAGTGGTTCAGGCAGTGTATAGCGATATGGAGGGTCCATCAGTGGACACCAGAGAGGCTACTGGTCACCACCCTTGAGGTGGATTCCAGTATGCCCAAAGTTGTTTGACGGGGATGTGTTACCTTTTGCAAAATTATCTAAATAATATAGACTTACAGCATATATGACATGTACTTCTCAAGGTATAGTGTATATTTTGTGGTTCCATTGCCAACTAATTTACATTGGCAAAAACGATAAAACCACTGAGAACAAGGATAATTGGAGTGCTATTGTGAGACAAAGAACTGAGGTCCCCTTAGTGATGCATTGTATAGCAGCGCAACATTCATTTGCTGATGTCACTTTCGCTGTTTTGGACAAGGTTGTCCTTGACATGCGAGGAGTCAATCTGGGCATAGTACTTATCTGTAAGGAGCAGCGTTGGATTTATAACTTAATACGGTGGAGCCGTCGGGGTTAAATAAATAGATTGCTTTTCTTGTTAATAGGCAATGTGACATTTTTTTTAATGTATATATTCAATTACTGAGCTGTGGTTGGTTGGTGAGGTTGTTTATAGGGGTTTTTAGTTAGTAAGGGGTAATGTGTGGAGGCATGTTTGTGGACTGGTTGTGAGATATTTAAAATCATTCTTTTTGGTTGGGTGAATGTTGAGTTGTAAGACACTGTAAACGTTGTAAGGTATGAGTGGGTTACAGTTTTAGGATTGGGGACATGAGGGGTTGGCTTGTCTAATGTGGAGTTTTATATATTTTTAGATATGGGTGACCCCTGAGACAGGCAAAGATTGTCACCGAAACATGGGCCTGTGTCGGGTATTTTAAATGAAGAATGCAGCATCGATGATGGCGGGCAGTGAGATGTGCTGGATATATTTTTCTGGTCTGGCCTTTAGCACTTTGAAGAAACAACAAAGCTAAGCAGTTATGTTTTTTGGGCTTGGAAGTGGTGTAAGGACATATCAGACCAGCAGATGAATGATTCTAAGGGTGCATTATCTGACACTGTCTACAGCCCATTGCACGAAAAGAGACAGGTTATTGAAATTTTGAGCACTGTTTATCTGATGCTGTGCCTTAAATATTTAAATGTAAAGTTTTGTTTTTTTTTAAATTGATTAAAAAATAGATTGGTTGCTTCTTCTATTTAAAATTTAACATGCCAATATATAGACAGCCAATGCAGAGCAAGAAGCACAGGAGAAATATGTTCGTGAATAGCTGTCCTGGTCAAATATGCACTGCCAAGTTTTGCACCAACTTCAATCCTCTCAACACATTGGTCAGAATTCTTAGGAAGAGACAATTACAGTAACTGGCTGTAGGAAAAATCAGTGCCTGTATTACAGTATGAATATCATTGGAATTTAACAGAGGTTTTAGTCTGTTAACATTATTAATTGTATTTATTTATTTATTTGATTGATCTATATTCTGCTTTTCAAGCACTTCAAAGTAGATTACATGCAGGCACTATATATATTTCCCTGTCTCCTGAGAAGGTACACAGAGAGATCAGAATCTAAAGTAACTCCCAAATTCCTTACTTGTGTTTTTATAGGAAGTAGCTGACCCTCATGTGAAAAATGTGAGGGAGCACCAGTGGAAAGAAATCTGTATAATTCAATTAGTTTGATCTTATCTATATTCAGAACTAATTTATTATGGTAGAGCCATTGCCTGATGGTGGCAATGCAAAGCAATAAAAACTTAAAGGTCATAGGCCAAGATGAAGTAGCAGCAATAAAAAATCATATATAATCTGCATAAAGCTCATACATTACTCACAAGTAATTTACACATCGGAGCTAGGTAAATATTGAAAAGGACTGCAAATAATGTGGAGCTGTGAGGGACACCAGTGACAATTTTTTTTACCATGTGGAGGTTCTCATTAACCATCCTGACCTCTTGAAACTGATCAGTCAGATAAGATGTAAATCAAGCTAAGACTTTACCTCCCATCCTAATTTTGGTTAAATGAGATATCATAATGTGGTGATTAATGGTGTCAAAAGCAATGGCTGCAATGACTCAACAATACTTGCAGAAACTCCCTGGATTTGGCCAGATGAAGGCTTTCCCACAATGTCTTAATTGCTTAGGTCTCACCAATACTTACTGAAGCCCAGGCATAAGAAAAGCAGTCTTGCTTTCAGAATGTCTCTACTCCATCCCTGAAGGACATGTCAATTTCTCCAATACAGTCTCCAAAGTCCCAGAATGCCAGCTCCTATATCCCCTGCAACAGTCATCAGTACCTCTTGTGACTGATGGTTCCAGCCACTCTGGCTGCCCTACACATTGTTCTGCTGCTGAACACTTTGCATTGCTGGAGCTTCCTGTCAGTTGCACACCTCTGACATCATCTGGGAGCGCCAGGCTCAGTCCTTCTCTGGCCTCAAGTGAACAATGAGTTGAAAAGTCACTGAGGAATCTCCTTCCATGCCCAAAGACTCCTGCTCTGGAGTAGAAGTCATGAGGAAGGGCTGACAAAGAGTAGCTTTCAATGTTTTTGAACGATGTCCTTTTGGCTTTATCTGCCTCTTCCACCTCACCATTAAATCAAGCTGGAAGCCATTTAGTCTTCCTTCAACTTTTTTTAATGCATGAAATACATTTTATCTGTGCTTCCAAGATGGTATTTTAAACAATGTGTAAGCCTCAGGCAAACTTTTAACCTTGGCTATTGCTCCTTTTAGTTTCTCTCTTTTATTTTCAATCAAAAATTTAAATTGCAAACACTGTAATATTAATCATAAACACTAAAGTAGAGCATGAGTTACAGATAGCTTGTTTTACAATAATCAGTTTTGAATAAAATGGAATAAATGGAAACCTAACAGAAAAGTCATTTTCCTTACCATAATAACCCTGATAACCCTGATAACCTCAAAACTCCAACCCTCCCTCCCAAAGAGTTGCATTGATGCCAAACACTTTGCGTCAAATAAAATCAAATCATACAATAAGCAAGACAAATAAAAGAATAATAGAAAATGAAGTTTCGCTGCTGGCACAAATTTACAGTAAAAGTAAACCAATAAGCCTACATATTTACTGGTCATTAACAATTTGTAGTAATAAAAAAATCATACCAAATACATAGTACTATAAAACATATATCACCAAAGCAAATGAAAGAAAGTAATTCTATATTGTAACTCAATCACACTCTAAATCTACTAATAGGTATTGTAGAGTAGGCACGTTCTAATAACCATTCCCAATCTACTCATCTATAAGTGTAATTCATGCCTTGAAATGAATAATTAGTGAAAATAATTATTTGGACACGTGTTCCAGCGCATATATGTCTTCCAAATAATTTCAAATGTATGTATACAGTCACTGCCTCTTTATAGCCATTAAATTATTCAACTTGAATATGCAGTCCACATATTGCACCATAGCCGAGATGGGTGGGGGCCCTAGGTTTCTTCCAGTAGAAAGCAATCTCACATCGTGCTGCCAATAAAATTTGTTGCACTACTAACCTCTGGGTAGTTTTATGCTGGTGTTCAATGGGTATATTCAACAACACAGAGCTCAGAATCAAAGTCACCTTCTTCCTCACTATATCTGAAATTAGCAAGGCTATTTCTTTCCAAAGTTCCTCAATCACCTCACACTTCCACCAAATTTGGAAAAATGTGCCCACCTGAAGACATCCTTCTAGCACTTGTCATCCACCTGGGGATATATCTTAGGAAGCCTTTTTGGAGTGAGACACCACCTGAATAATATTTTATAACTGTTCTCTAAAAGTAAGACAGAGATAGAGGATTTACTAGTGTGAAGGAAAGATAGATTCCATTCCTCCTCTGATAATATCTTGTCCAATTCTCTTTCAACAAGAGCAGTTTTCAGAGATGCATATAATTTAGAGATTACACCCTTTACTCTATCAGCATTTTGGTACAAACACTCTAACAATGATTTACTTAAGGGTAAATGTAGGGATACCTTGTTGGATCTTAAAAAAAATGAGTAATTTGCAACTACGCTAAATATTCTCCCATAGGGTGATTATACTTTTTTATTTAGGAATCAAAAGATAATACATTCCCCAATAGCAAAAAAGTGTTCCCCATGAGTAATTCCACATTCTTTCCTCACTTTAAAAGAGCCACGGATATACATGGAGTAAAGTTTATATTATGAAATAATTCTGTTGAGAAAAAGTATTCTCTAGGATTGACCAGTCCATGACGCCATTGCCTCCAAATGCATAAAGTATTATCTTTGCTTGGAGTGATGTGTAAAAAAAGATGCCAGGTTGGTTTGGGTTGCCAAAGCTCAGCACTTAACAAACATTGTTCCACCTGGGCCTATTGCTTTTTATCTCTGTACTTAAGCTAATCCACAATAGCTCGAAGTTAGGAAGCAATATAGTACCAGAAAAGATCAGGGACCCTTAACCCCCTTTTAGTTTCTTTCTAATTAATTTCTACATTTTAACATAGTCTCCCATTTTACAGTTACATGCTACTGCAAGCATTTTATAATATTTATTGTCCTCCTTCCAATGATTATGTTAAATCTGATTGCACCATGATCACTATTTTTAAGCGATCCCCACCATAGTTATTCCTTTCACTAGGTCCTGCATTCCACTGAGGACAAGATCTAAAGCAGCTCCGCTTTTTGTTTGCTCTAGGACCACCTGCTCCATGAAGCAGTCATTTATGGCATCTAGAAAATTAACTTATCTAACATGACTCAATCAATACGGGAGTAATTGAAGCCTCCCATTATTACTGTGCTTGCCGATTTTATTTGTTTTTCTAATCTCTGCTAGCATTTCACCATCTGTTTCTTCATCTTGGCAAGGTGGAGACCAGTATACTCCCAGTGCTGTACTTTTACCCATCACAGATGGAATTTCTATCCATAAGGATTGCACAGTACATTTTGCTTCTTGCAGGACTTTTATTCCGCTTGACACTATACCATCTTTTACATATAGTGTCATCCTTACACCATTTTATGCCCTAATATAATTTATATCCCGATATTACAATGTCATATCTTTCTTTAACTATGTCTCTGAGATGCTTATGGTGTTCATATCCTCATATACAAGTGAATTTTCAAAGAGTTGCATGAAGGTTGCGTGCATAAAAATAGCATATACATATGTAATTAGCATATATATGGGTATATATTTTATATACCTTATGAGTACATGAGTTCTTGTGGTATCATGTATGTAGTAAATTTCAAAAGGAAAAAAAAAGGTTCATAAGTAATGTACAAGCTGCTTTTATGTAAAAGATACATACGCATACATCACTGAATTTGTTCAAACACTTTTACACCTGCTAATTACTTGCAGAATTGAAATTGGACTTGTCTTTTGCTACAGTTTTTGACTGAGAGGTCTCGGTGAATTGGTTCTGGGTGAAGTGCTGTAGAGTCTAGGTGAATTGGTGAAGGTATCAACGAACTGGTGATTCCAAGTACACATGCAATGAAGTATTTGTAGAATGGGGTACATGCATACTTCAAAATATATCTGACTGCATTTAATTCTGGATTATGTTTGAATTGTTACAATTATTTAGCACATAAAATATATCTACATATTACAACATATGTGCATACCTTTGCGGTAAAAATACATGGGATTTTATAAACTGTGAGGATCTTGCCTCACAGTGTATAAAATACTAGCATAATCAAAGTGTGCTTACTTATGCATGCAAATGATATATCACAGACAGCTTTGAAAGGTGAGTCTGACAATGATTCACACTTCTTAATCAGAGCTGCTGGTGGAATCTGTTAGCAGAGGACATGGTCAAGGCGACAACCATAGCAGGGTTTAAGAGATGTTTAGGCAAGTTCATGGAGGAAACGTCCTTAAACATTAGCCGTATATTTTAAGGATGTGAATTCATTTTTATTCATTTTAGTTTTTAATGCGTATGCCCCTATGACATAGTGAGGGCAAAGGTAGCGCCGGCGCCATTTTGAAAACTGGCAATTCGGCCGGAGTGCAGGAGGTCGCTCCCGGACCCCCGCTGGACTTTTGGCAAGTCTTGTGGGGGTGAGAAGGCCCCCCCCAAGCTGGCCAAAAGTCCCTGGGGGTCCAGCAGGGGTTCGGGAGCAATCTCCTGCATGCGGGCCGTATTGCCAATATTCAAAATGGCGCCGGCGCTACCTTTGCCCTGTCACATGGTAAGGGCAAAGGGCCATCGGCACCATTTTTTTTAGAGCAGCTGATAGCGTGGGAACGGGAGATCGCTCCCTGCGGCCCCCCTGGACCACCAGGTATGTGTAAAAAGTTTGGGGGGGGGGGGGTCGAGAGAGTGGGGGAGGCTAAGGGGTAATTTTAAAGGGTCGGGTGGGTTTTTTTTTTATCGGGCCATCGGCGCCATTTATATTAGTGGTAGCTAAAATGGCGCCAATGGCCCGAGAGCGGGAGATCGTGCCGGGACCCCCCCACTGGACCACCAGGTAATTTAAAACATTTTGGGGGGTTCAGGAGGGTGGGGGATTTGTTTTAAAGTGACAGGGTGGGTTTTAGGGTTGTTTTGGTGTGCCGGTTTTCCCACCCTCCCCCGCCCCCTCCCCCTCCCCCGATTTATGATTTTTCACGATAAATCGGGGGAATTTCTATTGTATTGCGACTCTAACGATTTTTGACGATTTAAAAAATATCTGACGATTTTTTTAAATCGTCAAAAAAACGATTCACATCCCTACTCTGGACTGCCTCTAGTTTATCTATATCTTTTTGGAGACATCCAGACACCCAGGCTTGTATTTATAGAATGTTCTCCAAATCTCCAGCATTTTCATTAGCTACATCCTCCATTTTGCTCAATTATCTAGTGTGCTGGGTGGGATTCATGTCCTATCCATTTCATCAACATTTTTGAGAGTGACATAATGGAAGGGTTATCAGGAAAGGTTTGTCTTTTTGCCAATGATACCAAAATCTGTAAAAGGATGGACAGCCAGGAAGGAGTGGAAAACATGAGGAGCAATCTAGTGAAGCTTGAGGAATGGTCTAAGGTCTAGCAACTATGATTTAATGCTGAAAAATGCAGAGTAATGCATTTAGGATGCAAAATTCCAAAGGAAGGGTACATTATTGGATATGAAATTCTTCTAAGCAGAAAGGAAAAGCGGGATCTGGGGTAATTGTATCTGATGATCTTAAAGTAGCCAAACAGGTGGATAAAGTGATGGTAAAAGCCAGAAAGATGCTTGGCTGCAAAGGGAGAGGAATGATCAGCAGAAAAAGGGAGGTGATATTGCCTCTGTATAGATCCCTGGTGAGACCTCACTTGGAAGATTTTGTACAATTCTGGAGACCACACCTTCAAAAAGATATAAACAGGATGGAGTCAGTCTTGAGGGTGGCTACTAAAGTGGTCAGTGGTCTTCATTCTAAAGCATATCAGATAGACTTAATGATCTAAACATGTATACCCTAGAGAAAAGGTAAGATAGGGGAGATATGATACATTCAAATATCTCAAAGGTTTCCATGCACAGGAGGTAAGCCTTTTTCAATGAAAGGAGGCTCTAGAATGAGGGGTCATGCAATGAGGATGAAAGAGAGTAGACTCAGGAGTAATTTTAGGAAATATTTCTTTACAGAGCGGGTGGTGGATGTGTGGAACAGTTTCCCTATAGATGTGGTAGAGACAAAAATAGATCTGAATTCAAGAAGCATGGGATAAATATATGTGAACTCTAAGGAAGTGATGAGAATTATAATGCTAAATTAATTAGATGGATAGGCAGACTGGATGGGCCATATGCCATTATGTTTCTATGTTAAATCATCTGAAGCCCCCTCCCCCCCCCAAAAAAAAAAGTCACTGCAAAACTTCAGCTTATCTATGGAAACCTCTTGAGAATATGAATATATGCAATCCTGTATTATCCTTTGGTAAAAAGAGCAGACTATATTACATGAAGGGCAGAAACAAGGAAGAATGGGAAATATTATTTTCAGAGCCTTAAATCCACAAGGATCAAGCTAAACATGTCTTCAGCTACTTTGCAAAACTCAAAAGACTGCAAGTATCAGAATTAAAAAATTAACCAACTCCTCTAGCATCTCTTCAGCAAAATTGGCAGCATACAACAAATATATATGTTTGTGGAGAAGTCATGTGAACACCTGAGAAAAAACTATGCATCTTGGATGTTCTGAACGTTACACATCCGGGCATCGTAAACATGAAAACTATAGCTAGAAATTAGATCTGTGGCCAGGAATAAATGTATTATACCTATGAGAATTCATGATGAACTCATGCTTGTGTCACAGGGGCTATGCCCATGACTAATATTTTCCCCAGAAGTTTTCCTAAGCTAGGGGTAGTAGGAGGGATTCCTCAATTTTGCTTTGTCCCCAACTGTTTGGGGGAGATGCAATTCTAGGGTTTTATAAACCATGGGAGCATGCCCAGTGGGCTAGAAGGTGGTGAGACGGGATAGGAGAGAGGAATTGGAGTTCAGAGATTCATCCAGATTCTCAGCTAAGTAGAAGTGTTTTGACTTTTTGAAGATTTTTTCATTAGACTAGTCTGAAGGGAAGGGTTCCCTCTGTCTCCCGAGGATTGGGGTTAGAGGGGTTTTTTCTTTGTCTGAGCAAGTACAATAGCAAAATGACTTGTACATCAATGGGATCTAAATTGTATAAATAAATAAATAAATAAGAGAACAAGAGAGATTTTTGAAAGAAAGAGAAGTAAGAGAATCAACTGAAGAAGGTTGGACTGTAGAGAAGTTTGGGGAGTTTGGAATCCCTTTTTGATAATTTTTCTGGACTTGGGGACTATTTTCTTCCACTGGACTTTTGATGGTTGTTGGAGTTACACTCTAGCTATCCACACCTCCCTCACTGGTGAGGATATTTTTCTCAGGATGAAGGTGCAAGAGCAGGAAGGGAAGTGATTAGAAGAAGAATGGACAGAAAAAAAATCTGCTTTTTGGTAATTATTGGATGTATGCTAATTCATATTTTTGTGATCCTGGCTTGGATCCTCCTCTTTAAGTTATTGTAAAGACTATCTTTTATTTTGAATACCCATTACTGACTCCAGAGTTTTTCTTTGAGTTTTACCCTAATTTGGGGTTTGAATGGGGATGGATGGACCCCATTGTGACTCTTGGTTTTTGCCTGAGGTTTTGGTTTTGGCTTCCCTGCTTTTATTTTTCATCTTCTGGAAATATTTGACCTAGAGTGTGAAGTTGTCACTGAGATAGTGGAGGATCGCACCCAGAAGATAATTCTTCCTCCCCGTCCAGACTTGAACTCAACCAGTAGCACCCCTAGTTATGGATGAAGCACAAAAAATGGGGGACCCACTACACTTGAGATTACACATTGACTTTGAATTACTTTTCCAGGGACAATTGTTACTTATAGTTGTTGACTAATTCTTAAAGTAGAAACGCTCTGGTGATGAATGACTTCTGCAAATGCAGTCATCACTGTGTACCACTATTTGCAAAATGTGAAACTCTATTGTGTCAGCTAATGGAGCTGCTTTCATTTCTTAGGAACTCAAGACATTTGTGAAGAAAAAATCTTTTTCAACATGCAAACATTATACCATTCCATCCTGTATCAAACAGTCAAGTCAAATGCACGGTAAGGACAATCAAAGATTCACAGAAGATGATCACTGAAGAGAGTGGCCAGTCTAACTTGCTTGCTTCTTAATTGTACAATGTTATGCCACAATAGGAAAAAATTCAGTGAATATTCTTATGAATCAGAATGAAAGTTTGATGAGGAGGATCCAGTACTCTATAACTCTGGACCATAGAGAGTAGCAGGTATTATCATCAAGATAACCATACTATTTAATATATTGCAAGAACACCTGCTGGATTAATCTGGAGCCTTAAGTTTGATCAACTACATGACAATGTCCTAGAAATGATATCAGAGCAACTTTTGGTTTCTTTCCCTGCAATGATTCCTTCATTGAATCTAGTAAATGCAGAACCATCTGAAGCTGTGGAATGATCATTAGAGGTACATATCAGCAAATCTTTTAAATCTCATTGAGCTCCTGGCAGAACATATAACAAGGACACATTGTATTTGAATTTGCCCCGAAATATGAACAATTCCATCACTTAGGCTTAGATTTTTCATTCCGCTATAAATATAGCGGAATGAAGAGCCATGGCCAGAAAAGGAGTGGGGGAGTGATAGTGTGCACCCTGCCGCATTGTGGCGGTGCTTTTTCGCCCACCATGGTTGCAGCCATGGTGCACACTATTGTCATTATAGCACCCCTGCAAAAGATGTAGCTATTTCTGGTGCTACTGCCGGCGATAATGTGTAAAATATTATCGCCCGCAGCCCAACCGGGCCCCAAAATTTTAAAGCCCGCCCAAACCCCTCCCCTTTTTCTCATTTAAATGTTATCGACGCGATGCGGTTGTTATTGTGTGTGTTAGGGTGATAATGGCCCATCATGTTTTGAAAAATGACCGTGTAAGGAGGGATGCATGTTATGTATTCCATCTAACATGTTCATTTTAGCTGTAGGTGTAAGATGAGAGCACAATGAATCTATCTTTATCTATTGTGCTGTGCTGAGTCTGAGTAGGTAATGTACAACTTTTAGCTTCTGAATAATCCTGTGTTATTCTGCCTCTCTTAACTCACTCTGTTTGATGGCTTATTATAATTGCTTACAGTAAATGGATGAATTTTCATATTATGGTTACCCTGAAAATCAGATCCGGTAGAATATGCTGCTCTAGAGCTTTCAAATGTTAACTTGAATGCTCAGTAGAGTGTGCTATTGTACTACTGATCCAAGAAAGGAATTCATTTTTTGTGCATGAATTAGAAAATAATTAATATTATAAATGATATTGCTTATGAAAGTATTATCTATAATCCTCCTTTTGATTGTAGAGTCCCAAATCCAGGGGTTACAGCAATGCCCAGGGCCTTTTTCACTGTCCTGGATCTCTAATCTTTTGCATATGCTAACAGACATTCGACCCTGGGAGCCAGAGTTTCACTGGTGGGGAGCAGGATCTAAGTCTCTGGGGACCATAGAGTTGCAGGTGGGTGTCTCACACCCACCTGCAACTCTCAGTATCCACAGAGGGTATTCACTGAGGTCATCTCCTTCCAAATAGTTCTCAATTGGGAGGTAACAAAAAGCATGCAGTAGACTGAGAGTGATGTTCAAAAGAAAAAGGTTTACTTCAATTTTAAAACAATTTCCATGCAAATTGTCATGAACAAAATAATAATCACTTCCAGTATTACTGTCTCCTTATCCATCTCCCAAAATGAATCAGTGTCCTTTCCCCAGTGGTTGGAAAGCAAAAAACAATGCTTCAAAAGATGGGGTAGGAAGGTGAAGGCCAAAACAATTTCTCTCCTAAAAATAGGAAAACCCCAACAATAACTTCTCTTCAGCGCAATAACCCTCCTTCTGAGCACTTCAGACCTACTTGACTGGTAGATAGACAGGCAGTCTCAAAGCTGGTCAGGTCTCAAAATAACAGGCCCAAAACTCTAAGGCCAAAAAATGATCTCTTAATTTCTCTCCATGCAGGGAAAGCTTCTTCTGGTCTGTGAGGGTCTTCTTTTGGTCTTCATGTTATCCATTTCTGCAGACTGTGGGGCCTACTGGGATCAAAAACTCCAAACCAAAACTGCAGCCAAATACAATTGAACATGCTCAACTCAGTTTATAAAGGAGGAGCTTGACCAATCCCAAAATAAGGGAGAATGGCCAACACCTGGAGAGGATTTAAAAATGAAAAAATCTCCCAGCAGATGGAAAATGTTTGGTAAGGAATTCGAAGCCACCGTTACATGTAGATTATCATTATTACACTGTAGTTTAATTTCTCTTTCAAAATAATAAATTGGTTTCTTGTATATTTAGCTTACTTGGTTGATATTATCTTGAATCTAAAGTTGATCAAAAGGATAAAGAGTTGGAAGGAAAACATGTGCAAAGTATTGTGTTTCTGGTTGCTGTGCAGCCTCCCCTTCACCAGAGGACTCCAATGAGCTATCTCCAAATTGTACTCTCCTACATGTCCCTGGTTTCTTGCCTCTGCCATTCCTACATCCTCTACGCCACCAGGAGACCTCATGAGCTCACTCCCCTGGCTGGCCATGCCCCTCTTGCCTGCCTGCACCAAGCCCAGGCCCCAGTCCTATTTAACCCTGCCTAGCCTCTGCCTCAATGCTTTGGCATCAAGTCCCCTTGGGCTCCTTGCTCTAGCCACTTCTGTTTTGTGGCCTCCCCAGGCCATTTCTTGTGATTCCTTGTGGCCTTCAGGCCTTCTGATTCCAGTCTTGTCTTACTTTCTCCTGTGGGCTTTGGGCCTTTTCACCTTGGTCTTTCCTTGCCTTCTATCTTTAGCTTTGCCCTGTGGTCTGTGGGCCTTCTGAACCTCCCTTACCTTGAAGCCTGCTCCAGGCCTTTCCTTGCCTCTGGCCTTACCAGGCCTTGCCTAACATTGAGGCCTCCCTAGGTCTCTTCCTGTTACTAGGCCTCTGACTATCTGGCCTCTCGGGGCTTTCTTGCCTATGCTGCCTTTGGGTTTTATGTTTCATGGTCTATGTTGTCCTTGTCTTGTCCTGTTTGAGTCCCGTGCTCCAGTCTGTCCTTGAGTTCCTGAGTTCACTTTTATCTCCACTCAGCTCCAGTTCACCCTTACCTCCACACAGTTTCAGTCCAACCTACACTCTGTTCCTGAGCTCCAATCTAGCCTGCACTCCGTTCCTGAACTTTAGCTCTGCCTGCACATCATTCCTTGCTCCAGCCTCAGCAAACTGCCCAATCTAACTGTAGTATGTCCTGGCAACCTGTGCCACCAAGGAGGTGGTGTCCACCACCCTAAACCCAGCTCTGAACCCACAACACAAAGCTGTGAACATCCTGAAGAATTCTTTGTATGGAATTATGACATCATCTATATGCTTTGATTGATTTGTAGAGATGTGAATCGTGTCCTCGATCGTCTTAACGATCGATTTCGGCTGGGAGGGGGAGGGAATCGTATTGTTGCCGTTTGGGTGTTTAAACTATCGTGAAAATCATTAAAATCGTTAGCCGGCACACTAAAACACCCTAAAACCCACCCCGACCCTTTAAATTAAATCCCCCACCCTCCCGAACCCCCCCAAAATGCCTTAAATTACCTGGGGGTTCAGCAGGGGTCCGGAACGGCCTCCTGAAATCAAATCGTGTTGTCTTCAGCCGGCGCCATTTTGCGCCGCCATTTTGCAAAATGGTGGTGCAAAATGGCGCCGGCCATAGACCAACACGATTCGACTGCAGGAGGTCGTTCCGGACCCCCGCTGGACTTTTGGCAAGTCTTGTGGGGATCAGGAGGCCCCCCCAAGCTGGCCAAAAGTCCCTGGGGGTCCAGCAGCGATCTCCTGCCGCGAATCGTTTTTCCGTACGGATCTCCGTACGGAAAAACGATTCGCGGCAGGAGATTGCTCCCGGACCCCCGCTGGACCCCCAGGGACTTTTGGCCAGCTTGGGGGGGCCTCCTGACCCCCACAAGACTTGCCAAAAGTCCAGCGGGGGTCCAGAACGACCTCCTGCAGTCGAATCGTGTTGGTTTATGGCCGGCGCCATTTTGCGCCGCCATTTTGCAAAATGGCGGCGCAAAATGGTGCCGGCTGAAGACAACACGATTCGATTTCAGGAGACCGTTTCAGACCCCCGCTGGACCCCCAGGTAATTTAAGGCATTTTGGGGGGGTTCGGGAGGGTGGGGGATTTAATTTAAAGGGTCGGGGGTGGGTTTTAGGGTGTTTTAGAGTGCCGGTTTTCCCGCCCTCCCCCTTCCCCTCCCCCTTCCCCCGATTTACGATTTTTTAACGATAAATCGGGGGAATTTTTATTGTATCGTGGCCCTAACGATTTTTGACGATTTAAAATATATCGGACGATATTATAAATCGTCAAAAAACGATTCACATCCCTATTGATTTGTTTCATTTGCTTTACTTTATTATTTCTCCAGATTTCCTTTAGTTTCCTACCATTTTTGTGGGCTATAGAAACCTAAATTGTTTATTTGAGTCTCCAACTTAAGGGGTGGGGATATATTGTTTTATTCTCTGTAGTGTTGTCTTTCTGTATTTTGGATTTGTTTCTTTTCAAACTGGTCGTATAATTATTATAAACTAATAAACATAACAAGAAAAAAAGAAGAATAACCCCCTCTGCTGAGCTCTATAAATTGAGTCTCAAAAACAGGACCTTTAGTGGAAGGGATGGCAAGAGAATACTCATGCGAACACACTACATCCTCTGCAGCGATATCCATTACACCTCCACAGAAATATACAACTAGATTTGGATAAAAAGTCAATTGTTTTTGTTTTGCAACATTCTACATATTATTTCACTTTATGATTGAATGGAAATTCTTTCTTTTAATCAGGAAACCAATATATATTTGCCAGAAACTTTTCAGCTGCACTTTGAAATAATATAATAACTTACATAAGAACATAAGAACATGCCATACTGGGTCAGACCAAGGGTCCATCAAGCCCAGCATCCTGTTTCCAACAGTGGACAATCCAGGCCATAAGAACCTGGCAAGTACCCCAACATTAAATAGATCCCAGGCTACTATTCCTTATCGATTAATAGCAGTTAATGGACTTCTCCTCTAGGAACTTATGCAAACCTTTTTTAAACCCAGTTACAATAACTTCCATAACCACATCCTCTGATAATAAATTCTAGAGCTTAATTATGCATTAAGTGAAAAATAATTTTCTATGATTTGTTTTAAATGAGCTACTTGATAACTTCATGGAGTACCCTGTAGTCCTTCTATTGTCTGAGAGAGTATTTAATCAATTTACATCTACCTGAACAAGTCCTTTCATGATTTTGTAGACCTCTATCATATCCCCCCCCCATCCCCAGTCATCTTTTCTCCAAGCTGAGCAGTCTGTTTAGTCTTTCTTCAAAGGGAAGCCATTCCATGCCCTTTATCATTTTGGTTGCCTTTCTCTGTACTTTCTCCAGTGCAACTATATCTTTTTTGAGATGTAGCGACCAGAATTTTACACAGTATGCAAGGTGTTGTCTCACCATGGACTGATACAGAGGCATTATGACATCCGTTCTTTTATTTGCCAATCCCTTCCTAATAATTCCTAACATTCTGTTTGCATTTTTGACTGCCACAGCACAATGAGCCGATGATTTCAATGTATTATCCACTAAGAAACCTGGATCTCTTTCCTAGGTGGTAAATCCTAGTATGGACCTAACATCGTGCAAGGGTTATTTTTCCCTTTATGTATCACCTTGCACTTATCCTCATTCAATTTCATCTGCCATTTGGATGCCCAATCTTTCAGCCTCACAAGTCCTCCTGCAGTTTATCACAATCCGCTTGAGATTTAACTACTCTGCATAATTTGGTGTCATCCGCAAATTTGATCACCTCACTCATTGTACCCCTTTATAGGTCATTTATAAATATATCAAAAAGCACTGGTCCAAGTACAGATCCCTATGGCACTCTGCTGTTTACCTTTGTCCACTATGAAAACAGACTATTTAATTCTACTCTCTGTTTCCTATCTTTTTACCAGTTGTAATCCACAAAAGGACATCACCTCCTATCCCATGACTTTTTAATTTTCCTAGAGACCTCTCATGAAGGACTTTGTCAAATACCTTCTGAAAATCCAAATGCACCACATCTACAGGTTTACCTTTGTCCACATGTTTATTCACCCCGTCAAAAAAATATAGGACATTTGTGAGGCAAGACTTCTCTTGGGTAAATCCATGCTGACTGTATCTCATTAAACCATATCTATCTAAATGTTCTGTGCTTTTATTCTTTATAACAGTTTCCATGATTTTTCCTGGCACTGAAGTCAGGCTCACTGGTCTATAGTTTCATGGATAATCCCTGGAGCTATTTTTAAATATCAGGGTTATATTGGAGAATTTTATTGATAGGTTACAAATTAATTGTAATAGGTATGAAATTTCATTTTTGAATTCTTTGAAAAGAACTTTTAGAGAAGTTGACAAATAGCAGAGACTGTATAGAGAGAGGGAAGATCCTCAAGTACCAAGAGATGCAATCAGAGACCAAGAAAATGGGACATAAATTGTCTCAATTGTATCAAATTCCATAGGTTTGAGTGAAAAGTACATCCAGTTGCATCTTGATTTGTTGCCAGCATATGTTACACTCTATAAGCTGTAGAAGGAAGCGCTCTTTGGCACAATGCAAGTATAAAGAAGAGCATTAGTAATATGAAAAATTGAGATCATACCCAACATTCTCTAACTTAATTAATTAATTACCATTTGATATTCCACCTTTTACCAAGAATGGCCTCAAGGCAAATTACAATCAAATTTAAACAGTTGCAGCAACCTTGATCAAAGATTGTTTGTTTATTTATTTATTTTACTAACTGCCTCTTGTATACTGTCCATATCGGGGGTTCCATGCTGGGTGGTTTACAGTAATCAAAATAAAAGCAAGCAATACCCAATATAAGCAGCAGTTTATCAGCACAAAACAAGGCAATAACATATAGCAAAAAGCAATAAAAGATAGCAGCAGACAGAATGCAATCAGCAAAAACAGGAGAGTTTGGCAAAACATACAAAAGCAGCAGTAAGAATTAGACACAGGGCGTAGGCAAAAAAATGAAAAGAAAGCCAGTTGGAAGTAGTGGGCTTTCAGCTACTTCCTGAATGTATGGTAATCAGCAATGTAATCAGCAATTGGATCAATTATACAGTTACAGTATCAATGCAAAACTTGCTTCTTCCCAGAGCAAAGAACCAAAAGGTAAGGAAATTGTACAGATAGGGTAAAAAAAGGAGGATTGTGTTTACGAGAAGGTAGGGCGGATGTAGAGATAGAGTTAGAAAAGGAGGATTGTGTGTAGTAGTAGGGTCACTGAGGTGTAATAATTATATGAGGGTTTAGGAAGAATGTTAGTTGTCTTCTAGGAGTTTGTAGTATGTGTTGTAGGATTAAGAATCTTGAACAATAGCAAGAATGGAGATGCATTAAAAATAAAGCCGGTGTCTGGTGTAGATGAATGAGTTCAATTGTATTTGTAGCCATTGCTCAAAAGTTTTGGTAAGGTTGAAAATCTCTGCTGGTGACTTTAGGGGAAGGCCTGGCTGAGCAGCAAGCCTTTGCTTTTGTTTTGGAAGTAACATGGCTCAAAGTGTGGGGATAGAAGTATCTTGTCCCAGAGCATTGCAGCTGAAAGCATGAAGTCTTGTACAAGTCAATCTGGCAGAAGCCGGGGGGGAGAGGAAAGAAGGGCCGTTAGGGAGGATTAGAATTCTCTTGCGAGAGTATAGGAGAGAAAAAGTAAGAGATGCTCAGGGGCCTGTTTATTTACAGTATGCATTTGAAGACAAAACAGAGGGTTTTATATTTAATCCTTAATTTCTGAGTTTAGGTTAATTTCTATGCATTGTATTTTGTAATGCTTTTTTAGTGTAGTCTGCATGTTTTAGAAGTGCTGAAAAGCAGAATATGAAAAAGAAATAAATAAAGATACAAATTTGAAAAAAAGCCTGCTGAAAATAAAAAGCCTCTAGTTTTATATGAAAATCTCCACAGTTAGCAGTATCCAAGATTTACGGATTGCTGGAATATAAATTGCTTTAAATACAATAAATACATATCATGAATGGCCAGAGGAAAAGTGTTCTATAATCTTGGGCTTGTCTGTGTTTCTCCTGAAGATGGTTATAATTCAACAATCAAAAATAAACAAACCTTCCCTCAAAATACACTGAATATTGAACTAGGAATATTCAATTCTTGCATCCAGCAATTATTTATAGAAATAAATATTTGAATGGAGAAGGCATAACCATCATATCGACAGGCTAAATGCTGTAATATTTTCTGCAACTTTCATATGCCTGAATATTGATGTAATCATCGGTTTATGCCTCCAACCACCTTTAAATTTAAATTTTAGTGATGAAGTGAAACTTATAATGAAATAACAAAAATAGTTTAATAGTTTATAGAAAACACTTATCTTGGAGCAATAGTGAGCGCTTAATTAAATCTCCATAATCTCGGTGAGTATGAAAAAGAAGAAGACCAAAACCAACGTCAGATGCAATTTCAACATATTGAGCGCCAAGGATGTGATGGTGAGGTGAATTCCACGGAGCGTTTTTATGGAGCGTGTTCACAAGGGAGTATATGCCAGTAAAAAATCTTTTGATGGCTGAAATTCTATGGCTAATGTTTTTCTAACTTGAAAGGAGAAAGAGACCGTTCCCTGAGGTAGGAAGCCTGGTGCTTCCGAAGCGTGGACCGCGTTGGTTTTGATCTTCTTTTTCTTTTTCAAGCTCACAGGGATTATGAGTAAGGTTTTTAAGGCTTGGAACCAATAGGGTAAAAGGGCGGCAAGTTAGCTAGGGGGTTTAGGAAGTCCTCTCCTTTACTGGGGCGAACTGGGAAAAAGGTACGCCACACGTACCTACTAAAATTCCCCCCTTACGCTTTCCAGATGGCATTTGCACACACATGCATCCGTCAATATAAAATAGTCTGTAAATGTTGTAAAATCAGTGCATCCATGTGCACACGCCGGCAAACGCGCACACATGTGAGCACACATGGCGGGTCTTAAATTTTACTTCCAATGCTCTGGTAAATAAAAGTAATTTGCTTAAAATTTGCTCTTTGTGCCACCACAGTTGAGCTTGCAAAAAACTGAGAAGATATGATTTCTAGGAATACAAGAAGCAATATGTCCTTTAGCTGGCACTTTGGGAGTCTTACGTAAAAAGAATTGCAATAATCAATGTGAGACAAGAGAAGTGCCTGTACAGCAGCTTGGCTAGTAGTATTGTTGTTGTTATATGTTTGATTTAAATTTTTGAAAACTGTCTTTGTTTTTAGCTGTTTTTATTTTGTAACCCGACCCAAACTACTGGAGGGCGCGGGTTCCAAAACGTGTAAATAAATAAATAAATAAATAAACAAACAATACAAAAAGCTTTTTGTCAGATAGGAGGTATTTAAGACATTTGACTAGTCTGAGCTGCAAAAAAATGCAAAGCATTTAATGTGGACCCTTTCTGAAATTTCAATGACAGATGAGATTCTAGGAAAACTCCCATAACCCAAATAATGGGAGAAAAATAAAGATAGAAACCAGTAAACCACTAAACTGTAAACAGGTTAAATCTTCAGGACTGGCTGTATGGGTAATCGAAAGGTCTCAGACTTTGAGGTGTTTTGGGCCATCCATGTATTTACAGTCTGAAGACAGGTGAATGTTAAATGAAGAGCAGAGGGAAGATGGCAAGCCAGGCTTGAAGAAGGTGCTAATGTTTGTATACAGGGTGACTAACTGTGGAAAGAGGGAGCAGGGAGAGTCTTTGTCAGGCAGAAAAATGTGCGTTTGACTGGGAAGGCAAAATCTTGTGCTGTGTGAGAATGTACAAAGGAGATACATGTGTGTCTTTAGGAAGCAAGGTTGATGTCTATATGTTACTAATAATACAGTTCAGGGTAACCACTGTACATTTTAAGCCTCTAAAAATGAAATGGAGGGAGGAATGAGAGTGTATATATGTGCAACAGGGAAAGAGACATCCCTCATGGATCAGGCAATCATTAAGGTTATGATGATGGCCCCTGAAGAATTATGGGATGAATGCCGTATTTCATCATGCCCAGACCCCCATAATGCTCAGGAGTCTTATGGTCATCTCTCCCTTTCTCTCAGCCTAAAAGAGTGGGCCACACCATTCTATCAAATAGCATGAGAAAGGTTCCTCGTTGCGATTTTGTGAGAAATAGGCGATGCTAAGGACTTGATTTTCGAAAGCTTTTTCTCCCATTCTATAGATAGGGGAGTAAAGCTTAATGAATTGGGCCTTTCAGAATGGCAGTTTTTTTTTTTTGTCTGCTGTGCATTTGGTGTGAAATTGTTTTACGCATCTCTCATCACAGAGCGCTGGCTTACTAAAGATCATACTTAAAGCTGTACCAGTTTTCTCTACACTACAAGTCAGCCAAGGGGCTAAACTGCATTACTTAGAATCAGAGTGTTGTGTGGGCATTGTCACTTATCAGCTTTATTACTTGTATCATTTCACTGCACCTGTAAGCAGTGAATGAGATGCATTGAGAAAGATGTTTCTGCATCTTTTCCTTTATAGATTACTATCAGGATCCTTTAAGGGAAAAATCAATTTTTTTCCTCACTCGACTGGGAATGTAATTGATGATCTGGGCAGTTTTACTTCCTGTTATAAAAAGAGTGTGTACCTCTAAAACCTGACTGGGTTATTAAATAAGCTGAATGGCTTTCACGGAAACATGGAGCAGAGCTTTGATGGGACTATGACAGGAAAGGGAGACCCTGCCCCATGGGCTTGTGAATATTTATTAAGAGCACCAAGCTGGCAGGCCTGAGCGGGAGAAAGCAGTCTGCAACCAAAAAGCAATAAAAGACAATCTGTAGGCTGCTTGGGAGAGAGAGATGCCTGTAAAAATGAATAACCTGAGAAGGCTGGGAGTGGGTCCTAAGGTGGTGGAATGGATTGCAACTTGGCTGAGAGATGGATGATAGCAAAGTAGTGGTAAATGGAATTTACTCTGAAGAGAGACGATGGATAAACGGAGTTCCTCAAGGATTGGTTCTGGGACCGGTTCTGTTCAATATCTTTGTGAGCAATTTTGCGGAGGACTTGGAAGGTAAAGTTTTATTTTTTTGTGGTAGCACTAAGGAATGCACAGATTGTTCATTCTTGAAGGAGAAGAGAAAATGAAAAGGGATCTTAGAAAGCTTGAGGAGTGGTCAAAAGTTTGGCAGCTGGGATTCAATGCCAAGAAGTACAGAATCGTGCAACTGGGGTGAGGCAGTCCAAAGTTGTGAGTGATGGAGGGGAGGGCAGGGCGAAAGATTGATGTGCACTGACCAGAAGGCAGACCTCGGCATGACAGTGTGGGATGATCTGAAGTCAGCGAAGCTACGTGACAAGGCACTGACTAAGACCAGAGGATTGGTGGGCTGCATAAAGAGAGGCATAACCAGCAGGAAAAAAAAAGTGGTGATAATGCCTCTATTCAGGTTGTTGATGAGGCATCACCTGGAGTATTGTGTTCAGTCTGGAAACCTCATCTCAAAAAGGATAAGGACAGGATGGAAGTGGTCCAGAGAAAGGCAACCAAAATGGTATGGGATCTGCACTGGAAAGCTTCTTATGGAGAAGAGGAAATGCAGGCGCGATATTATACAGATTTTCAAATACCTGAAAGGGATTAATGATGCACAAAAATCAAATCTTTTCTGATGGAATGTAAAATGTAAAATCAGGGGTTATGATATGAAATATCAAGTGGGAAGACTTAGGAAGAATGTCAAGGAAATATTTCTTCCTGCAAAGGGTGGTGGATACATGGAATGTCCTCTCAGAAGAGGTAGTAAACATAAGAATGGACTTGGAATTCAGAACGGCATGGGACAAACACAGAGGATCCCTAGTGGCTAAAGGATGGAAATGATGAAACCCAAATGTTACATTTCTGATGGGGGTAACCTGCAGAGAGCAGCAGTTATTACCTAAGCAAATTGCTGGGTAGACAGGATGGACTGTTTTGGTCTTTATCTGTCGTCATTAACTATATTACTGTGTAAAGCCTTGCCCTATAGAGGAAATGTCTGTGAGCTTGGAGAAAAGCTGGTGAAGAGACCAGGAGCAGTCAGAATGAAAATTTGGTGTGATGTGAGTACAAGGCTCTGATATCTTGAATTTATAGCCTAGGCAGGATTAACAATTTAGTGGCCCTAGGTAAACATGCATATTAGGCCCCCCACCATCTTATAAATAAAAGATGGACACAAGACTCACAAATACTATCTGCTACCCCTGCCACCCTGCCCATCCTCACATCCAAGGCCAATTGCCAGGTGTCTTGACCGCACAATGATTATATAAATGGAGAGCACTGGGGTGGGGGGGGGGGGGGAAGTGGGGTGTTGGGAAAGTGGTATGTTAAGGGGAAAGTGGCGGGGGAGCATGATCCATGGCACGATTACAGACTCAAGCCAGACTGGGTATTAGAGTCGTTCAAGGTTTTTATTTGTCTAACTTCTAGGGAGTTGTGTAAGAGACTCTGTAACCCCTAAATCCCCAAACAGACCTTGTTCTTCCCACCTCCCCTGATACACTCTGCCCACCTAAGTCCCCTTCAGAACTCCCAAATATCCCTCTTATTCCCAAATATCACCCTCTGTATCCAGAGATGTTGTTTCCCCACCCAAGACTTATCCTTTGCATCCTACAACTCACCTTCTGTTCCCCCAGAATCAGCTTGTACACCCCCAGTTCCTCCTCCATCCCCCAGGTGCACTCCAATATCCCTTACCTGCTATATCATTCACAGATTTCTCCCCAATGTCTATCTGTATCTCCACCATTCTCACTAATAATTTTTGGCTCATTGTGTTGATCATTCAAATGGAGTTTTCAATACATATAAATAACAAGCGTACTGTTACTTTTGGCGGTCTGCGGGCTGCTCCTCTGGACCACCGTACTCACCTTCCTAGCCGGACCCTCCTTCCTGCCTCCCAATGCTTAAGCCCATGGCAAACTGCCACATCCTACTGCGGCACAACACCACCGACTCCTCTCACAGCAGAATGTCGCTGGTCCCAGTTGGCACACTCTCCTTAGGCATGTGCACTGGGCTGCCTCTAAATTAAAGACCCAAGGGCAGGAAAAGCCCCGGAGTGCTGAGAGATGATGTCACTTGCTAAGCCTTTTAAAGGGCCCACTTGCTCCTGTCCTCATCTCCTCTTCAATAGATCCCACTACTCCTGCAGGTACAGCATGTTGTTTCAGCATCTTGTCTTCAGTGCAGCCTTGACATCAGTGTTCCTTGCCTGCCTGTGCTGCTCCTCGCTTGACCCTTCCTGCCTTCTGTCACTTATTACCCCTCGGGCAGATATGTGATGTGACCTTGACCTTAGCTTGGGTATGCTTGATCACAACCTGCCACTAACAACTGCCTGCCACTGGATCTGCCTGACCACCGCCTGCCTCTATCACCTGGACCTTGAACTCATCGAACCTCCATCAATTTCCACCAGGTATCCAAGGATAAACACTTCCTCCATCAGCAGAGACCCTCACCTAAGACCTTCTGGCCCTGGTATCCAAGAGCTCCACCTGAGGGAAAAAAGGGCTGGTATAGGTGAAGCTCCAGCTGGGTCTCTGCTTCATCCAGGTCTGCCTGCCGATGGTGGAAACCTGCAGGACTCCTCCCATCAGGTTGCACCAGTACTGCCTCAGTCCTAGGGTCCACTAATGCAGCCAAACACAGGGGTAGATTTTCAAACACGGTGCGTTCGTGTACTTTTGCTGGCGCATCAGGCGCAAGCAAAAGTACGCGGGATTTTAGTAGATACGCACGTAGTCGCGCGTATCCGCTAAAATCCTGGATCGGCGCGCGCAAGACTATCGATTACGTATAGCCGGCGCGCGCTGAGCCGCGCAGCCTACCCCCATTCCCTCCAAGGCCGCTCTGAAATCAGAGCGGCCTTGGAGGGAATCCTCTAACGCCCTCCCCTCACCTTCCCCTCCCTTCCTCTACCTAACCCACCCCCCCGGCCCTGTCTAAACCCCCCCCTTACCTTTGTCAGGGGATTTACGCCTCCCGGAGGGAGGCGTAAATCCCCCGACCATCGGCAGGCGTGACCTGGGGGCGGGTACGGAGGGCGCAGCCACGCCCCCGGACCGCCCCGGGCCGTAACCACACCCCCAGACCCGCCCCCAAAATGCTGCCAACACGCCCTGAAAACGGCATGGCGCTCAGCCCCACCCCCGACACGCCCCCGACACGCCCCCCTCCGAAAACCCCGGGACTTACGCGAGTCCCGGGGCTCTGCGCGCGCCAGTAGGCCTATGTAAAATAGGCTCACCGGCGCGCAGGGCCCTGCTCGCCTAAATCCGCCCGGATGTGGGTGGATTTAGGCGAGCAGGGCTCTTAAAATCCGCCCCACAGACAATACAACAACCAATATCACACAATAAACATGTCTCACAACTCTCAAATAGCACACAGTTACTTTACAAACCTGGAAATTCTTCTAATTTCTCCTTATCCCTCCCACCAGTTCCCACCCATTCCCAAATGAAAAATTTAAAATTACTTTGATCATGTCAATGTTTCTATAATGGTTGTTGTGCTTTGCCAATAAAAAATTATTGATTAAAAAAAATAAATTCTAAATCTGCCCTAAAATATAATCAAACCAACAAGCACATCCAGTGGCTTAGAACTTAAGCCTAGGAATTTCTTAATCTCAATCACATAAAACTCTCTTCAAATTTAGCCACTCACTGACAGTCCAACTCTAGCACTATTCTCATGTGGAAAACTGTTACATCCCAACTATACTCCCATCGATACACTACTATCAATGTTGTTGAGTAAATAACCATGATTGTAACTTATACTAAATGGACAAGAACTATTCTACAAAATGCAAATCTTCTGGTAATTTATTCCACATGTCTGACAAAGCATAGGAGACAGCCTGCTTTTGAATACTAGATAATTTAGCCTCACCAATAGTAAGCCAGTATTCTGACCGCAAACAAGTTGGCAGTCAGTATCAAACTTGATCATCCCAATTGAATGAATAAACCATTTTTAGTGTGTTGTTTACTTAGCCATGCAAACTAGTAGTTTAATTGCTGAAAGAACCATTTAATATTTGAACAAAAAAATGCATGCTTGTTTCAGGATAAAAGTGGGAACATTTGAAAGGAGGAATCAAAATAATCAAGATCATGAAAGACAAAATGGATACGTATAAGGAACGCCATATGGAGCAAGTTAATGTATCTTGAAATACAACCACGCATGATTATACAGATGCTTCATTGTGCATTTAATTCAGATTTTGACCTCATAATCCATTGCAGCGAAAATTACCAGAATGTAACAAAAGCTGTATATTACTTGCTCTAAGGTTCTCCATCAGAAGTAGGCAAGTGTAGCAGCTACACTAGCGTGAATGAGTCTTCTGAAGTTCTGAGGGAAAACATCTGAGCACAGTTACATCTCAGATTTGTTATATTTATACCCAATAGGTTACTTTGTCTCGCATGGACCGTGAGTCTCCATTGTGCTGGTATGTCATACTAGCTCTCCATGTACACAGCACCTATATGAACTGCAAGCTTTTTCAGGTGATTGCAAATAAAGCAAGTGCCTTTTCATTTAATTAGCTGCCATATTTTATTTATTTATTTATTTAGCATATTTCTATACCGTTTTACCAGTATTAATACTGTTCAAAGCGGTTTACAATAATTAAAATATAAAAATCAATAAAATAGAATAACTAAATAACAAAAATTACAATAAAAAGTAAGAATAAAAATACAGCATAATAATTATCAATAATATAAGTTGGGATAATAAGATTGTAGAAATGGTGACTACATTATAAAAACTTAAAGAACAGAAAAATTAGGATAAAAGATATTAACTAAACATTAATAAAACATAGTTAAAAATAACTCACCTAACATTATTACTCTGACTAAGAGGTTTCAATATCTTTAAAAGCTACTTGAAACAAGTAAGTTTTCAATGCTTTTTTAAACTCCTTCACGCTAGAAATTTGCCTTAAAGGGTCTGGCAGAGCATTCCAAAGAATGGGTCCAACAACTGAGAAGGCTCTGTTTCTGGTCACGTTTAGTGCAGCATTTTTTACTGATGGAACTTCTAGCAGGTTTTTCCCTGCTGACCTAAGTTCTCTCTAAATTATTTTTAAAGTATACTAAAAACAGAGTTGCAGAAAGCTGACCATGCTAGCTACAAGTCAACTAAAATGATAACAAAATCAAGGCAACAGGACAAAAAAAGACAGAGATCTGGTGATATGAACAGAATGGAAAGCAATTGAGCCAGGAAACAGGTAAGATGATATCCTGTACATTCTGTCTAATGATACTGTGGTTTGTGTCTTTTTAATTTAAAAAAGATTAAAACTCTAGAGCTCTAGAGGTGCTTTAAGGCGTACAGCCTACAAAAGCAACACAGTAAATAACATTTCCCTTGAATTGTAGACCTTCTGCTCCTACAAAAACCTTAATATATGGCACGTTCCCTGCATTCAAAAGAACAGCTGATTTTTTTTTTTTTTTACTCTGAAGGGTGCAAACCTGGTGATATTTTGGTCTTGTCAAATCACAACTATCGTTAAAAGCGATAGTCAAGAGACATTAAGGGTGGTCAGATAAATTCAGCATGGCAAATAAAAAGATATTTTGGGTGTGCAGGAGAAGATACTGTAGATGTTCCCTTAAGTGCTGTTTATCCTTAGCAGCAGAGTCCCAACATACTTGCCCCCTTAAATGTACAGGAGGCCAATGGCATTGTAGTATTATAAAATCTCCACTAGCCGCCTTTGTGCCTTTATGGAGGCAGGTCTGACGGGATGCCACTGCTAAGGTTGAGTGGTACTTAAGAGACAGCTGTCCTGTGGCAGAGGAGGTGTCCCTTTCTCTATGGCATACCCTGGCAGGATCTCCTCCTCCATTGTCAGTACACTGCATCCCTGGGGGAAACTCTCTCCCATTCCCGTGACTGAGGGGCATGCACAAGGTAAATCTGGCCCTGAGAAACTGCTTGGCTGTACCCTTCATTCTATGAAGGTACGGCATAACATGGGCTGAATTTACAAAGCTCTTTACATGAATAACACCATGTAAATTTGTGTAATTCTGCATGCATACCAGACCAATTAATTATCTGTAAATTTTCAAAGTGAATTTATGCGCATAAGTTCACTTTGAAAATTTGGGGTAAAGTCTGTGTGTAAAATGTTAGGCAGAGGCTTTACCTGGTCATGCACAGTTATAAAATGACCCTCCCTATATCTTATAACAGTGATACCAAGACTCCCACATAGAGAACCAAACTCCCCATCTCCTGCATGGGAGTGGAAGCATAAAAGAAGCTGGACTGAGGCGTGGGGTGACTGGTGGAGCCCATCTCACATGAACTGTGGCAGGTATGGTAAGACTGGAACAAAGAGAATGGAAAGAAGAAGAAGAAAAAGGAGATACAAAATGGGAGAAAGGGAGGGAAGAGTACTGAGGAGGAAAGGAAGAGAAGGATTCTAAAGTCTATTGCTCCCACCGTCATTAGTAACTCTGCTACTCTCTGTCTCCCCAGACACACACATGTACTCCTACTCTCCCTTGTACAAAAGTCCACATCCCTATCACCCAGAAATCCTCCAGTCAATCACATTTTCAACCTTGGTGTCTCCAATATTGTAGTAGTAATGTTAACTGTTACAGGTTTAAAGAAATGTCATAATTTATAACAAGATATATAAAATCCAATACACATGTTGACAAGTACTGATCCTGAGACAAAAAGGTACGGATGTGCAGAAGGGAAAAATTCATTTTGATTAGGTTTTTGTTTCGATGGGACCCAAATTTGTTGCATTAGTTTCATAAGGGGAAAAACCAATTTGTTGATTAGTTTTATCAATAGGGGATGTATTTGCAGCCTATATTTGGCTGCTGAGTTGGGGTTTTCTTATCAATTCTCATGAAACGTCTGGGGAGCAATCATCCGAATGAGAAAAGAGCACCAAGGTACATAGTGGCAAAGTGGCACCAAAGTGGCATGAATAGCCTAAGGTACTGTAAAGGGACAAAGGGGTACCAGGAGTAGCAAGAGTGTTTTTTACAGAGGTGCAAAGCAGCAGCGAGAGTGTCAAAAACACACCACAGCTTCAAAAGAGAGCACTGATAACAGGTGCATGAACCCTCGAAGGCAGCACAACAGGCAAAGTGGCAAGACAAATGGCATCAACATCCTACAGCACAATGAAGGGGGAACACAGCAAGCAGAAAGATTGTCAGAAAAAACCACAAGGCGCCGATAAAGGGACAAAGCAGCAGAAAGACTAGCACCAACACACTGAGGAACCATGATAGTGGCAAGAACACAAAAGGAGTAGAGTGAGTTGTCTGGAGTATGGCAGCAAGGCAGAATGACAGAAAGTTGATAGGGGCAAGACATGCTGGCAGAGCAGAGGTAGTCTAGTCCCTGTGGTTTTGATAGGGGCAAGACAGGCTGGCCCTGGGGAGAGTTCCTTTTCCTTTGTGCAGGAAAGGGCTCCCTAGAATGGGTTTGCCCCTAGAGTGGGGTGTTTCCATTGGCATCTAGTGAGCTCTCGCTGGTCTTTTAAAATCTGGTAGCAGATATACAAACGAGAATTTTGAAGGCTGAGGCGGAGGAGGTTTTCATGTGAACAGTGGCTCAACATGGGTCAGAGGGTGCTAAGAGATAGGCTGGCTACACCCGGGGAGAGTTCCCTTTCCTTTGCGCAGTAAAGGGCTCCCTGAAATGGGTTGAACCCTAGAGTGGAGTACGAGACTTCAAGCGTGGCAAGTCGACGTGGAGGAGATTTCCATGTGAACAGCGGTTCTGGTTCAACATGGGTCAATGGGTACTAAGAGATAGACTGGCTATACCTGGGGAGAGTTCCCTTTCCTTTGCACAGGAAAGGGCTCCGTGAAATGGGTTGAACCCTAGAGTGGAGCACGAGCCTTCAAGCATGGTGAGTCGACGTGGAGGAGGTTTCCATGTGAATAGCGGTTCTGGGTCAATGGGTACTAAGAGATAGGCTAGCTACACCCGGGGAGAGTTCCCTTTCCTTTGTGCAGGAAAGGGTTCCCTAGAATAGATTGGCCCCTAGAGTGTGGTGGTTCTATTGGCATCTAGTGAATACCCAGAAGCTACTAACTGTACTTATGCACTTCAGCTGATGACAAAGGAACTTGAAGAGCTCTCAGAAATAAGAAAACTGCTACTCAAGTCCAAATCTACAATATCAACCTATGTTGACTTTGTACCCTATAAACTCTGGGAACACAGAGGATGAACTAGAGTACAACTACCACCAGTTTTCCTTAGTACCTAAGTTGCTACCTAAGTAACATCTAGGGAAAATGACCCATATTATGAAGGTCATGAAATCTATTGAGCATATGAAACATCCAATCTCCAAGCTGAACAGACAGGCACAGTGTTTGAGGTCAAGCCCTTTTAGGGATGTAAGGCCTAGACAGTGGATGGACAGACACAGCGTTAGTGGTCAGGCCCTTGTAGGGATGTAAGGCCTGGACAGTGGAGAGACAGGCATAGCGTTAGGGGTCAAGCCCTTGTAGAGACATAAAGCCTGGATGGACAGGCACAGCAATTGAGATCAAGCCCTTGTAGGGACGAAAGGCCTGGATGGACAGGCACAGCATTTGAGGTCAGGCCCTAGTAGCGATGTAAGGCCTGGATGGACATGCACAGTGTTTGAGGTCAAGCCCTTGTAGGGTCATACGGCCTGGACAGTGGACAGACTGGCACCGCATTAGAGGTCAAGCCCTTGTAGGGATGTAAGGCCTGGACAGACAGGCACAGCATTTGAGGTCAGGCCCTTGTAGGGGCATATGGCCTGGACAGTGGACAGACAGGCACAGCATTTGAGGTCAAGCTCTTATAGGGATGTAAGGCTTGGATGGACAGGCATAGCATTTGAGGTCAGGCCCTTGTAGGGATGTAAGGTCTGGACAGTGGACAGACTGGCACAGCATTAGAGGTCAGGCCCTTGTAGGGATGTAAGGCCTGGATGGACAGGCACAGCATTTGAGGTTGGGCCCTTGTAAATATCCAGAAGCTATTAACTGTACTTATGTACTTCAGCTGATGTCAAAGGAACTTGAAGAGCTCTCAGAAATAAGAAAACCGCTACTCAAGTCCAAATCTACAATATCAACCAATGTTGATTTTGTAGTTTACACAGTACCTCTCTAAACTATGGGAACACAGAGGATGAACTACAGTACAATTACCACCAGTTTTCTATAGTACTAGAAACATTAATGTTGGCACCTAAGATAGATTTAGGGAAAATGGCCCCTATTATGAAGGTCATGAAAACTATTGAGCATATGAAATATGCATGCGCCAAACATCTTAAGTCAGCTTTTTATGTTCTTACATTCCAAATGTTGCAAAACAGGAAAAATAATATTCTGTAAAGAAGTGATGCACAAATACATGAAACTGAAATTACAAATACTAGAACTGCACTCAGACAGGTACAGCGATTGAGGTTAGGACCTTGTAGTGATGTAAAGGCTGGACAGTGGACAGTAGGGATGTGAATCGTGTCCTCGATCGTCTTAACGATCGATTTCGGCTGGGAGGGGGAGGGAATCGTATTGTTGCCGTTTTGGGGGGTAAAATATCGTGAAAAATCGTTAAAAATCGAAAAATCGAAAAACCGGCACATTAAAACCCCCTAAAACCCACCCCGACCCTTTAAATTAAATCCCCCACCCTCCCGAACCCCCCCCCCAAATAACTTAAATAACCTGCGGGTCCAGCGGCAGTCCGGAACGGCAGCAGTCCGGAACGGGCTCCTGCTCTGAATCTTGTCGTCTTCAGCCGGCGCCATTTTCCAAAATGGCGCCGAAAAATGGCGGCGGCCATAGACGAAAAAGATTGGACGGCAGGAGGTCCTTCCGGACCCCCGCTGGACTTTTGGCAAGTCTCGTGGGGGTCAGGAGGCCCCCCACAAGCTGGCCAAAAGTTCCTGGAGGTCCAGCGGGGGTCAGGGAGCGATTTCCCGCCGCGAATCGTTTCCGTACGGAAAATGGCGCCGGCAGGAGATCGACTGCAGGAGGTCGTTCAGCGAGGCGCCGGAACCCTCGCTGAACGACCTCCTGCAGTCGATCTCCTGCCGGCACCATTTTCCGTACGAAAACGATTTGCGGCGGGAAATCGCTCCCTGACCCCCGCTGGACCTCCAGGAACTTTTGGCCAGCTTGTGGGGGGCCTCCTGACCCCCACGAGACTTGCCAAAAGTCCAGCGGGGGTCCGGAAGGACCTCCTGCCGTCCAATCTTTTTCGTCTATGGCCGCCGCCATTTTTCGGCGCCATTTTGGAAAATGGCGCCGGCTGAAGACGACAAGATTCAGAGCAGGAGCCCGTTCCGGACCGCTGCCGTTCCGGACCGCCGCTGGACCCGCAGGTTATTTAAGTTATTTGGGGGGGGTTCGGGAGGGTGGGGGATTTAATTTAAAGGGTCGGGGGTGGGTTTTAGGGGGTTTTAGTGTGCCGGCTCACGATTCTAACGATTTATAACGATAAATCGTTAGAATCTGTATTGTATTGTGTTCCATAACGGTTTAAGACAATATTAAAATTATCGGACGATAATTTTAATCGTCCTAAAACGATTCACATCCCTAGTGGACAGACAGGCACAGCGTTTGAGATCAGGCCCTTGTAAGGATGTATGGCCTGGCAGTGGACAGACTGGCATAGCATTAGAGGTCAGGTACATGTGCTGATATTATCTGGAGCATAGGAGGTAGTTGGAGTTGCTGCAAGGCTTTAAATTGCTTTTATTCATCTTGCCATTCACAGGGAAAATTTGGAAACTCAAGCAAAGGGATGTTTATTTTCAAAAACAATAGCATTTCCATCAACTCTGGTGCCAGCCTTGAGCGGTGAGGGCTCATGATATCCCCTGACATTGAAAATACATGTTCACTGGGCACACTGGTTGGTGGACATGAGAGATATCGCTGAGCTACTTTGGCTAGGTGGGGCCAGACACTGGACTTGGTGCCCAATATGCCAGCGGATCTGTCTGCATGTCCTCTGTGGGCTCTGTGAGATACCATGTCATTGACATTTGTGCTGGTGTCCCCTTTGCTTGAGTGGGCTGAGAGTCCTTCATGTCAGCTGCTTTCTCTCTAGCCCGTTCCAGAACAGATGATTTTTTAGGGGCAACATGGCTTTGGCATACTGAAGTGGAGGAGGAAGTACTAGCTGTTGCTGACAGAGTGCTGCTCCTGCTTGAGCTAGCACTACTCTCTGAAGTGACCGCTGATTCCTCCTCTGCTTCATGCCTAATCTGTCTCTGCCTATGGCACTCCTGTTGATGGAATTTTACTAACAGCATGTCCTTCACAAATATGAGACAATCGGACTGTAGGGCGAGTTCCCCTTTTACACAGGGATCACAGACTATGGCGAGCATGTTTGTGTGGTCTTCTGTTAAAAGTCTTAATCTCTATTGCACCTGCTTCTGCAAAAAGTCCAGACAATGCAGTACCTTTGCTGTCATTCCCTCTTCCTGTTTAAAGCCCTCCACATTTTCCTCCAGAAAATTAACTATAGGGATGATATCAGCCAAGGTGGCACTTCTGGAACTCAGCTCCTCCATGGCATCCTTGAAGGGCTGCAGGAGTTTTATCAGCTGACTCATGACTAACCAAACATGAAGGGGTGTCTACTGCTCCACTAACCTCTGCAGCATCATATAGGTGGAATTCCACCGGGTGGCAATGTCTTGAATGAGATGCTTGTGAGGCATCTCCAAATCAGTCTGCTTTTGTCGGAGAACCTGCCCTGCCTTCACACTTCTGTGGAAGTGCGCTGCTATGTTCCTGCACTTGTGTATTAATGTATGCAGATATTCATTCTCTTGGTGATTGGACTCCAAACCCAGAGCTGACTTCACTACCATTTGCAGAGTGTGTGAAAAACATCGGATGTTCTGAAAGCCCCCGTCGCATATTGCCCTTACCATGTTTGCACCATTGTCTGTGACAAAGAACCCTGCCTGAAGATTCCTGTCTCACAGGTGTAGCTGCCAGCCCGCCAGTATATGTCTGATGCATGCTAGCATATTGGCTGAGGTTTGTGTGTCATCCGTTAGGTGGGTGTGCAGTTAAGCCCACCTCTACCCTGATACTTGTTCACTAATAGAGCTGCTGCCTGCCCCTGCCTCAGCCAGATCCCACCAGTGTGCTGTCAGGGGGAGGTAATAGTGTACAGCTTTCATGGCAGTCCAGTTATCACAGTTGAAATGCTCACTCCCCTCTGCCTTAGCAAGCAGCGCTTGGATGTGAGTGCGACACTGGTTGTACAGGCTGGTGATGACCTTTCTGCTAAATGTGGTTCTGGAGGGGACTTTGTAATTTGGAACTAAGACCTTCAGCAAATGCTTGAAACCCACATTCTCCACTATCTGCAAGGGCTGGTCATCTAGGGCAGTGTTTCCCAACCCTCTCCTGGAGGCACACCTAACCAGTCAGGTTTTCAGAATATCCATAATGAATATGCATGAGAGAGATTTGCATACATTGGAGACCCAGGGTATGCAAATCAATCTCATGCATATTTATTGCGGCAATCCTGAAAACCTGACCGGCTAGGTGTGCCTCCAGGAGAGGGTTGGGAAACACTGATCTAGGGCAATCATTCCCCAATGCTCCTGGTTTCAACTTTTGAGGCTGCCTGCCTCCTTTCCTGGGATAGCGTTACCGAACACCACCCCATTTCCTCCATGGTGGGTTGTCGCTTCTGACACATGGCAGGGGGCTGCTGGCCTGCCACCTGAATGCTAGAAGGGTCTGAGGACATGGGGTGACTCTTCTCCTTTTGAACGCTGCCTAGTAAAAGGGGTCCCCTGACTGGTATTGCCACTATCTCCCAATGGCAGTACTGTTGGGTGTTGTATATGCATATGATGCATCATGCCAAAATTAGTTAGATGTCCCACTTCTTGCCTCTGCTAATAACCCTGGCACAGTAATTACACTGAGCAAAGCATGGATCCTACATGACTTTAAAGTGGCTCCAGATTTCTTTCATGATCCCTTCTCTATAGCCTTCGGGGTGGATGCTGGCACTGGAGTTGAAGTAGTGGGCGCACCCTGAGAAGCAATGCAAGGGGCATCAGTCACACTCTGTGCCTGTGCTGACTGCTCTTCCTTCTCATCATCATCAGTTTCATCTCTCCCTACAGCGTTGAAGTGGAAGCTAAGACAGAACTAACTAATCCTCCTAAACTTTCTTCAGCTATTACTTCTTCCATTTCTGAAGCTGAGAATCCCACACAAGATGATTCTTCATCGGAATCAGAAGCAAACAGTGCCTAACTTAATGAAAATAACAGTGAACTCAAATTATCCATTCAAGAACATCGAAGCTTCAATATCTAATTCAGATGCTAAATTGGAACAAGTAGAGAAGAGAATAGATAAGATGGAAAAATTCCAGCAAAGATATGCTGGAGCAGAGATCATTTATGATGAGAAGTTTGAAACAATAGAAAATACACTGAAATACGTCTCATGATTTATCCCCCCTCAGCCGCTTCTTCTCCAAGCTGAAAAGTCCTAACCTCTTTAGTCTTTCCTCATAGGGAGCTGTTCCATTCCCCTTATCATTTTGGTAGCCCTTCTCTGTACCTTATCCATTGCAATTATATCTTTTTTGAGATTCGGCGACCAGAATTGTACACAGTATTCAAAGTGCGGTCTCACCATGGAGCGATACAAGGGCATTATGACATTTTCTGTTTTATTCACCATTCCCTTTCTAATAATTCCCAACATTCTGTTTGCTTTTTTGACTGTCGCAGCACACTGAACCGACGATTTCAATGTGTTATCCACTATGACGTCTAGATCTCTTTCTTGGGTTGTAGCACCTAATATGGAACCTAACATTGTGTAACTATAGCATGGGTTATTTTTCCCTATATGCATCACCTTGCACTTATCCACATTAAATTTAATCTGCCATTTTGATGCCCAGTTTTCCAGTCTCACAAGGTCTTCCTGCAATTTATCACAATCTGCTTGTGATTTAACTACTCTGAACAATTTTGTATCATCTGCAAATTTAATTATCTCACTCGTTGTATTTCTTTCCAGATCATTTATAAATATATTGAAAAGTAAGGGTCCCAATACAGATCCCTGAGGCACTCCACTGCCTACTCCATTCCACTGATAAAATTGTCCATTTAATCCTACTCTCTGTTTCCTGTCTTTTAGCCAGTTTGTAATCCACGAAAGGACATCGCCACCTAACCCATGACTTTTTACTTTTCCTAGAATCCTCTCATGAGGAACTTTGTTAAATGCCTTCTGAAAATACAAGTACACTACATCTACCGGTTCACCTTTATCCACATGTTTATTAACTCCTTCAAAAAAGTGAAGCAGATTTGTGAGGCAAGACTTGCCTTGGGTAAAGCCATGCTGACTTTGTTCCATTAAAACATGTCTTTCTATATGTTCTGTGATTTTGATGTTTAGAACACTTTCCACTATTTTTCCTGGCACTGAAGTCAGGCTAACTGGTCTGTAGTTTCCTGAATCATCCCTGGAGCCCTTTTTAAATATTGGTGTTACATTTGCTATCCTCCAGTCTTCAGGTACAATGGATGATTTTAATGATAGGCTACAAACTTTTACTAATAGGTCTGAAATTTAATTTTTTAGTTCCTTCAGAACTCTGGGGTGTATATCATCTGGTCCAGGTGATTTACTACTCTTCAGTTTGTCAATCAGATCTACCACATCTTCTAGGTTCACCGTGATTTGGTTCAGTCCATATGAATCATTACCCATGAAAACCTTCTCCAGTACGGGTACCTCCCCATCGTCCTCTTCAGTAAACACAGAAGCAAAGAAATCATTTAATCTTTCCATGATGGCCTTATCTTCTATAAGTGCCCTTTTAACTCCTCGATCATCTAACGGTCCAATTGACTCCCTCACAGGCTTTCTGCTTCGGGTATATTTTAAAACGTTTTTACTGTGAGTTTTTGCCTCTACGGCCAACTTCTTTTCAAATTCTCTCTTAGCCTGTCCTATCAATGTCTTACATTTAACTTGCCAATGTTTATGCATTATCCTATTTTCTTCTGTTGGATCCTTCTTCATTTTTGAATGAAGATGTTTTGGCTAAAATAGCTTCTTTCACCTAACCTTTTAACCATTAGGGATGTGAATCGTGTCCTCGATCGTCTTAACGATCGATTTCGGCTGGGAGGGGGAGGGAATCGTATTGTTGCCGTTTGGGGGGGTAAAATATCGTGAAAAATCGTGAAAAATCGTGAAAAATCGAAAAATCGAAAAATCGAAAAATCGGCACATTAAAACCCCCTAAAACCCACCCCCGACCCTTTAAATTAAATCCCCCACCCTCCCGAACCCCCCCCCAAATAACTTAAATAACCTGCGGGTCCAGCGGCGGTCCGGAACGGCAGCGGTCCGGAACGGGCTCCTGCTCCTGAATCTTGTCGTCTTCAGCCGGCGCCATTTTCCAAAATGGCGCCGAAAAATGGCGGCGGCCATAGACGAAAAAGATTGGACGGCAGGAGGTCCTTCCGGACCCCCGCTGGACTTTTGGCAAGTCTCGTGGGGGTCAGGAGGCCCCCCACAAGCTGGCCAAAAGTTCCTGGAGGTCCAGCGGGGGTCAGGGAGCGATTTCCCGCCGCGAATCGTTTTCGTACGGAAAATGGCGCCGGCAGGAGATCGACTGCAGGAGGTCGTTCAGCGAGGCGCCGGAACCCTCGCTGAACGACCTCCTGCAGTCGATCTCCTGCCGGCGCCATTTTCCGTACGAAAACGATTCGTGGCGGGAAATCGCTCCCTGACCCCCGCTGGACCTCCAGGAACTTTTGGCCAGCTTGTGGGGGGCCTCCTGACCCCCACGAGACTTGCCAAAAGTCCAGCGGGGGTCCGGAAGGACCTCCTGCCGTCCAATCTTTTTCGTCTATGGCCGCCGCCATTTTTCGGCGCCATTTTGGAAAATGGCGCCGGCTGAAGACGACAAGATTCAGGAGCAGGAGCCCGTTCCGGACCGCTGCCGTTCCGGACCGCCGCTGGACCCGCAGGTTATTTAAGTTATTGGGGGGGGGTTCGGGAGGGTGGGGGATTTAATTTAAAGGGTCGGGGGTGGGTTTTAGGGGGTTTTAGTGTGCCGGCTCACGATTCTAACGATTTATAACGATAAATCGTTAGAATCTGTATTGTATTGTGTTCCATAACGGTTTAAGACGATATTAAAATTATCGGACGATAATTTTAATCGTCCTAAAACGATTCACATCCCTATTAACCATACCGGTAATCGTTTTGCCTTCTTTCCACATTTCTTAATGTGTGGAATACATCTGGACTGTGCTTCTAGGATGGTATTTTTTAACAATGACCACACCTCTTGCACACTTTTTACTTTTGTAGCTGCTCCTTTCAGTTTTTTTCTAACAATTTTTCTCATTTATCAAAGTTTTTTTTTTGAAAGTTTAGCACGAGAGCCATGGGTTTGCTTACTGTCCCCCTTCCAGTCATTAATTCAACTTTGATCATATTATGACCAGTATTGCCAAGCGGCTCCACCACCGTTACCTCTCTCACCAAATCCTGTACTCCACTGAGAATTAGATCTAAAATTGCTCCCACTCTCGTCGGTTCCTGAACCAATTGCTCCATAAAGCTATCATTTATTCCATCCAGGAACTTTATCTCTCTAGCGTGTCCTGATGATACATTTACCCATTCAATATTGGGGTAATTGAAGTTTCCCATTATTACCACACTACCAATTTGGTTAGCTTCCCTAATTTCTCTTAGCATTTCACTGTCAGTCTCACCATCTTGACCAGGTGGATGGTAGTATACTCCTATCACTATAGTCTTCCCCGACACACATGGGATTTCTACCCATAAAGAGTCAACTGTGCATTTAGTCTCATGCAGGATGTTTATCCTGTTGGACTCTATGCCATCCCAGACATAAAGCACCACACCGCCTCCCGGGTGCTCCTCTCTGTCATTGCGATATAATTTGTACCCCAATATAGCACTGTCCCATTGGTTGTCCTCCTTCCACTATGTCTGTAAGATGCCAATTAAGTCTATGTCATCATTCACTGCTATAGATTCTAATTCTCCCATCTTACTTCTTAGACTTCTGGCATTAGCATACAAACATTTCAAAGTTTGTTTTTTGTTTGTATTTTCATTCTGCTTTTTAATTGATAGGGATAAGTTAAAAATTTTTAGCTCAGGTGAGTTTTTAGTTGCAGGCACTTCGACTACTTTTCTTTCTTGCTTTGTTTTATTAACCTATTCTGACTAGATCACTTGAGACATAATGTTTGCTTTATCTTGGCCACAGTGCTCCTAACATGTTTTCCTTGTGTAACAATTTAGTGGGGAAATATAATTCCTATACCTTCAGTATCTGATTCATGTACGGTACCTAGGTCCAATTACATTGAACATGTTTTTATTAGCTGCAGTGTGCAATCAACTCTGTTGAACAAAATCAGATTTCTCCGACAAAGTATTTTCAGTTTAATACATTATAACTGATGGAGTGAATTGGACATTACCTTGGTGCCCAGGGGAACCAACTATGCATCGAGCAAGCAACCCACGGGAAGCCCTATAAACTGGACAACAGTACAAAGCGATCTGCATCCTCAGACTGAGACTGGGTAAACTTTCTTTCATTACAATGAAAATTCAAAGCCAAGCAATGTTTTATTTCTGACATGACACATGCACATCTGTAATGATTGCTTGTTTCTCATGTCTGCAGGCAACACAGACAACTCAGTCACATTTATGGTTTTGCTCAGAAAGGACTTTATTCCATTATGTGCCTATGGAAATTTTTTTGTAAATTGAAAAAGGCTCTTAATTTCTTCTATCATGAGGAACTCCAGCATTAATCTTCCTTTCATAAAACCTCATATTTTGACAGCAAAAAAGCAAGGAAGGCTTTTGACTTGACAGGGTGTGTGTTGTATTTTATTAACAAAGTTCAAACACTGTGTCAAATCTTAGAGAATACACAACAGCTGATGAAAAAAGTGAAACAATACCCCTATATGTCATTCAATGCAGCTTAATAACCATTCATAATAGGCACTATCGGCCAAACACAGCCTTCTTTGCCGTCTATTTAATCATCAGTCAAGCAGTGAACTTAATACTGTGAATTCTATGCTCTATTTTTTGTGCCCTGCTTTTTTTAAATATATAGTTTTAATCATTTTTATGCATACAATATTAACTTAGCTGCAGCACATGAATCCTTCATTGTCCACCATCAATAGCCCTGACACAGTCCGTGGTTTGTTTTATAATTACATCAGGGGGAATACAGGATGATATCCTTCAAACTGATAAAGATTGCACAATAGGCAAATTACACCCAAACACTTACCCCTAGATTTATGAAAATGCTACATTATTGATCCTTGGTTGTTTAATATCTCACAGCATGAGAGAGAGAGAGAGAGACCCATATGTCACTTTCTGTTTATACTACTTTAAGAGGGGGCACTTTTAACTCAGTGTGGGATTTGGGTGGTGGGATAGATTTGGGTGGGTTGGTTTTATATACACAGTAAGAGGTACAAACAGGTGCATTGTACAAATCAACTCTTCTTGTACATTTCATCGATTCAAATGGCAGATAATCTTCAGTGATGTCAACTTTGCTTTTTGTACCTTGTACTGTGTATATAAAACCACCCCCGCAAACCTACCCCATCCCCCTAACCCCACACCAAATTAAAATTGCCCCCTCTTACAGTGATATAATTAAAGAGTGACATATTGCTTTGTATTTAGAGGTTCTCTCTCTCTCTCTTTCCATCTCTCTCTCTAACACAGGCACAACACACAGAAAAAAGGTGTAGTTATTTCTGGCATTAAAACAGGTGTCGTTGTGCGTTTTTCTATCACATTTCACGTTAGGAGCTGCTCACTACCATTAACTGCCCAAAACTCCTCTCACTTGCATAGCAAATGTGACATTTGCATACTAGCGTGTGTTAAGTTCCTAACATGAAATAAGTGATCCTGTAAATGAGAAAAACACTCTTGCAGCGTAAAACAGAGAACAGCGTCAGGTGCCGGGACTGCTCACCATGACAGCGTCTCAAGTCTCTCATAACATAAAAGTTGTATGAAAAACAACAAATTGCAAGCGCCAATTGTGGCACATTGCATAGAGTTCAAACACCAAGTTAAGGACTTGGTTTGGAGTATCATGGAACATATATCTGTCTGTGCCTGGGAGGGGGTGATCATGAAGCATACTTGCTCTATCACTAGCAATTTTGGATTTTCTACTTACAAACTGTTTCTTCCAAAGGTCTTAATCAGGATATAGAGTAGCACTCTATTATTTAATATGTTTTGTTTTTTAAAAACTCCTGTTCACTATGATGGCATCTCAAGTAGGACTTGAGATGCCATCATAGTGAACAGCTCCAGCACCTAATGCTGTTCTGTGGGTTATGCAGCAGGAGTGTTTTTCTCATTAAGTATTTTTTTTTCTTTGTAATAATTGCCTATTGCACAATCCTTACCACTTTGAAGTTTGAAGGATATCATCCTGTTTTCCCCCTGATGCAGTAATAAACAAAACACTGACCATATCAGGGCTATTGATGGTGGATGATAAAGGAGTCAAGCACTGCAGCTAAGTTGATTTTATATGCATAAAAATTATAAAAGCTATATATAAAAAGATTGAGCACAGAATTCACAGTATTAAGTTCACTGCTTGACCGATGATTAAATAGAAGGCAAAGAAGGTTATTTTTGACCTGTAAAGTCTCTTATGAATGGTTATTAAGCAGTATTGAATGACATACACTGTATTCTATTAACACCATGTCCTATATGCCTTCTGCTATTATAACAGACTTTATTTTACAATCTATAAAGCTTAGAATGTCTTATTAAGTACTAATCTTATAAAATCTAAACACCAGCGAAACATTATGCTTTATTTCAAAACACATACATTTCTCTGTATGGTTGCTTTATATCTGGAAGTTTCCATATAAAAGAAATTATTGCGCCAGCTGGAAAAGCTATAGCAGCCTTCCTATCTGTTAGCTCTATAGTGTATGTGCACCCGTGTTGATTGTACTTATCTAGAAAGGAACAGTGACACAATTATAAGGTGAATTTATGACTCACACATTCGTGCATCTTAAGGCTATCAGCAAGCAAGAAAAACATGCTAGACCTCTTTTCAAAAAGAGTTACACAGACTACTTGATCATTCATCCTTTTGGCTCATGACAGGTGCCAAACAATATCTATTTTTCAATTGTTTTCAATGGCATATAAAAAACAATGTTAGTTGCAACTTAAATTAAGTGCATCCCCGGAACAAAGAGAGCATCTCATTTTGAAAAACTGCATCAGGAGGACTTATCTTTAGTAGCTGATCACTCTATTGCTCTGTAAAGTATTATCCAATAGGGATGTGCATTCGTTTTCAATGCATTGGCAATCCGCAATGCATAAATCCCTATTTGTTGTATTCGTGGGTTTGCAAAACGCATCACGATCCCCCACGAATACAACATATCATATTTGTTTCATTCTTTTGGCTCGCAGTGATTTCTTAGCGGACGTTTGAAATAGGAGATAGCAAAAACCAGCTCTTTCCTGTGAGTCATAAGTGACCTCACAGCCCTGTCATAGAGTGGATCAGACAGGTTGGCAAGGGGACCAGAATGCAACCTATCAGAGCTAAGCATTTTTCTAATGCAGCCAATCGCTGCTCTCACTCAGCGCTCTTTGACGCTATTCCTGATGATGCAGCACTATTTATACGTTAAGCACGCAGCGTGCCACGCATTTTCTTAGCGGGGGTGGTCTGAGGTGGTGGTCCTGGGATGGTGGCTTTACTCAGAGCTAGTCTGAGTGTCTCAAATCTGTATTGAATTGCTAGCTACTTTGATAGAATTTTCCATTGAAAAAGATATTTGTTTGATTTGGCTGCAGTGCCAGCTAGCCATGTTTTTTTTTTGACCGGTCTCTCTGTCTGTGCCACTGAGAGAAGCTGCTAGCAGTGGCATTTTTCTGGTTATTTTACCCCTACCTACCTACTGGGTAGGTTGCAAGCAGGATTTGGATGTTGTGGGTGGGAGATATATTCAATTGCTAGCTACTTTGATAGAATTTTCCATTGAAAAATATATTTCTTCATTTTTGCTGCTATGCCAAGCAAGCCATCCTTTTTTTAACTGCAGTTTTTTTTTTTTTAAATTGAACTCTGGCTGTCTCTTTGTGCTCTTTTAAGCCAAGAAGACAGTGGGAGCCCTTTCCTACTCAAAGGAAAGGGAACTTTCCCAGTGTAGCCGGCCTATTTCTTAGTACCTGTTGACCCATGTTGAACCACTGTTCACATGGCACCCTCCTCCACATCACCACACTTTGAAGGCTCATGTACCACTCTAGGGGCCAACCCATTCCAGGGAGCCCTTTCCTGCTCAAAGGAAAGGGAACTCTCCCCGGTGTAGCCGGCCGATATCTTAGTACCTGTTGACCCATGTTGAACCGCTGTTCACATGGCACCCTCCTCCGCCTCGGCCTTGAAAATTCTCGTTTGTATATCTGCTAACTCCACAAGATTTTAAAAGACCAGTGAGAGCTCACTAGATGCCAATGGAAACACCCCACTCTGGGGGCAAACCCATTCTAGGGAGCCCTTTCCTGTGCAAAGGAAAGGGAACTCTCCCCAGGGCCAGCCTGTCTTGCCCCTATCAAAACCACAGGGACCTGACTACCTCAGCTCTGCCAGCCTGTCTTGCCCCTATCAAAACCACAGGGATCAGACTACCTCCGCTCTGCCAGCCTGTCTTGTCCCTATCAACTTTCTGCCACTGTGCCTTGCTGCCATACACCAGATGACTCACTCAGCTCCATGTAGTGTTCTTGCCACTATCATGGTTCCTCAGTGTGTTGGTGCTAGTCTTTCTGCTTGCTATGTTCCCCCTTCATTGTGTTGTAGGATGTTGATGCCACTTGTCTTGCCAGTTTGCCTGTTGTGCTGCCTTCGAGGGTTCATGCATCTGTTATCTGTGCTCTCTTTTGAAGCTGTGGTGTGTTTTTGACACTCTCGTTGCTGCTTTGCACATCTGTTAAAGCACTCTTGCCACTCCTGGCACCCCTTTGCCCCTTTAAAGTGCCTTAGGCTATTCATGCCACTTTGGTGCCACTTTGCCACAGTCTAAGTACCTTGGAGCTCTTTTCTCATTCTGATGATTGCTCCCCAGAAGTTTCATCAGAATTGATAAGAAAACTCCAATTCTGCAGCCAAAAATAGGCTGCAAATACCTCTCCCTTTGACTTTAATGGGAAATCGGAAAACAAATAAAACTAATCAACAAATTGGTTTTCCCCCCTGTTAAACAAATGCAAGGAATTTGAGTCCCAGTGAAATGAAAATCAAATCGAAATGAATTTTTTCCTTCTGCACATCCCTATCATCCAATCCCCAAGCATTGAAAGAAGGGAAGACCTTCTTTTGTGTGGACCACTATTACTAAGGACAGTTGGATTGGCTTCTATTTTTTGAGTCTTTGACAATTGCACTTATCTGACATACAGCTGGTCTTATTTCAAGTATAACTGATTATGGGGGTATATGCAATAACATTTGTGGAAAAAATACATTGTGTGGTCTCACAAAAACATTATTATTTATTTGTTTTTATATACTGATATTCAATTTTACATATCACATTGGTTTACAGAGAACTGAGGGGTGCAGGAAACCACAGAGTTTCCTTTTGTCTATTACAAAAGAACATCTATAACAGAGAAATGGTTAAACACATAATCAAAGGTGTAGATATTATGCAAATAAAAGTCCATCACTATAGATAAGTGCTTCAATGAAAGACCCATCTATAAGGGAAGTGATAGACCCATTGAAGCACTCATCTATAAGGGAAGTGATAGTTTTTATTTGCATAACATAAAACTAAAAACAAATTGGACTGTAAGTTTGTTACAGACCTATGATTATACATGACCCGATTCAGATGTGGAAGCTTATAACTTGCTCCAATACTCGGGTGTTATGATGGTCTTTTTCACTATGCTTTGAGATGTCGCCTTAACGAGACATATATATATATATATATATATATATATACATATACATACACTTTTCTGAATGCTCAACTTGTGTAATTTTCATTAAGTGCATTCATACGGTTGACTCCAGTTTTTGTTTGTAATGTTGACAGTGATCCTGAGAATCATGCACCAGTATGAAACCTTTGTTTCAAAGAAATGGGCAGGTGCAAAATTTTCATTTTTTTCGTAGATCACTAAAATTTATCTGGCTCATTTCAAACAAAAACAAATTTTCATTAATTTGTTCTATTTGTTCATTTATTTGCTATTAAAATCAGTAGGGGAAACAATGAAACTTGTGGGCAGTTATCATCATAAGGAGAAAGATCACTGTGTAAAAAGTAGTACCCTGAGACATGAATTGCCCAAGGCACCATGAAGGGGGAACAAAGCAGCAAAGGTGGCAGGAAAAATACCAAGACACCAAAAGAGGGGCAAAGCAGTACCAAGAGTGGCATGAACATCCCAAGTATCCATGGCTGGTGCAGCAAATGTGCAAAGCATCAGATTGTCATAGGAAGACCAATAGTTGGCTTTCTTTTTGGAAGATCCTTAGTTATAACATGATATTGATTTCCATGTTCTTGGAAATCCTTCTTTTTGACAGACAGGTGTGCATTTGCATGAAAATTGTGTCCCTTTTATAGTAACTATGTATAAAAACAATTTTTATATAAACATAAATGAGGATGTTTGCCCTTTTTTTTTAATTAGCAGAACATAGCAACATGTCTTTAGATCATGAATTTGAGAAGTTTAAGATGTGCCAACAGCTTTTTAATAACATTGGCTAATAAACCTTACAAAGCCATTGTATGAAATCATACGTCCTAATCATATGCTTGTGAGGGGACTAAAATCACCACTTAGTGCTGGTAATATTCCCAAGTGGAATGACAAATATGGAGGAATATATGCTCCTTGGCTGCATCCGAGTCATCCATTACCAAATATAATTTTAAAGAAAGGCATTTAAGCAGAGCAACTCTGACAATATGGCTATTACTGCACTTTAAATGCATGTTTAGACCTCAATAAACAATGAGTAAAGCAAAGATGTGTATTGCTGAGGTTAACTTATAGTAGAAATAACTTGTGAAACCATTCTATCTCCTCTATGGCATTCTCAACTTCAAAATCTCTTATCCCAAATTTCTACCTTTTTTGGAACTTCAGCACGCCGAGCGGATTTTTAAAGCTGCTTACGTACATGCATATCTCCTGGTACCCGCACAAATAAGAAGATGCAAAAAAGGGGCAGTGCATGGGTGTGGTCTTGGTGGGACATGGGCATTCTGGAACTTTAACATGAAATGTGCGAGTAAGTATTCTTGTGCACAAGCGCGTGCTGGGGTCCTCTGGCACATAACTTTACTAATCCTATGGATGATGTATAAGTAATAAAATAAAAAAATCTAGGCTAGTCAGCAGGGTTGTAAGGGTTGGTGCTAACAGGGTAAAAAGGAGGCTATTTAACTGGGAGGTAGGACATCCTATCCCTTACTTGGGTGAACTGGGAATGAACTGGTTAAACTGATAATTGTGTCGGCATGCATGTCTACTAAAATCCCCAAACTTACACGGTAGAGGCAGCATTTGCACTCACATGCGTGCTTCCATATAAAAGTGCACGCACATATACGCGTGTACGGCCTATTTTATACCATGCACGCATATATGTGCTTAGGTTAGAAAATGGCTGCATTCTTTGGCTCGAGTTGGCATACTCGCGTACATGTGTGCCTGCATGCTCGTATCAAAGTTACTGTCTTAAAGAACTGAATAACAAGGCTTTAACAATTGAATTTGAGAAGGACTGTAAGAAGTCACAAACTTACTGAGAAGCACTTGTATCATCTTGAAAGATCATTTGCACCTTATCAGTAAAACAGTACCATTGGAAACCACCAAACAACTCTCTTGTGTGTTATTGAATAGTGAGTTCATTATTCTTTACGCTGTGATTATCTGTGCTGAATGCAATACTTGAAATTGGGACTTAAAGCTAAGCAATGTGAGGGCCTTGAAAGGTATCTTTCTCCCGTACAGGAAACCTGTAGTGTTCTGCCTTTAATAGACATGTGAGATATGGTCTCTGGAACTGTTATCCAGTTTCAACCATCACAGGGGCTATACTTCATTGACACCTTTCTTTCATACTGTAGTTCAGTTAATAATTGTCTTACTTGCTTTCAAAATTCTCTAGATTTTCTGCTAGTTACATTTTTTTAAATATTTTGAAAATATTCCTCTCTCCCTCTGAATTCCTATTTTCTGTCGTCTATGTTTTCCAATACATAATTTATCATAGTTGGTGTCATGTCTTTCCCTTTGCTGCACTTTTTGTCTAGACTAATCTCTTTGATGGTGAGACTTATTCTGAAGTATTATGCCCAGCTCTAGAACTTATGTCTTTAGAAGGATGTAGACATAGTAGAGGTCGTCTAGAGAAGGTTACCAAAGTGAAGCAGAGTGTACACCATAAGACCTACAAACTAAGGCTTATGAATTTAAATATTTGTACCTTGAAGGAAACGAGAGTAAGGGAGGATATGGTAGAAACATTCAAATAATTGGAAGGACAATTTTCAAAGTGATTTATATAGGCAGAAAGTGTTTTAGCCACATTAATTGACTGTCTAAAAAGTGCCTTCCCTCAACGTACCTTGAGGTTGTTTTTATAACATTGTGGATAACTTATGGCAAAGCTACGTGCGTAAATTACACCAATTTTTTAAGCACGTAAGTTTGCTTTCAAACTTATGTGAAAACACGCAGAGAAACTCACCCATAAATTGTGCATGTGAATTTGCATGTGTCCTTTTTAAATGAAAAGTATGTAAATTATAGTCATGTGTTTTCTGATGTTGCTAACATATTGTGTGCTATCCTAAGATCTGTGATTTATTGATATATTCAATAAACATAAAATTATTTAAAAAAAAGAAAAAAAAAAAAAAAAGAAAAAGTATGTATGTGAATTCAAGCTGCAGCCCAGCTCCTCCCTCTGGAATGACCCTTTCTGTGCTGGGAGTGGAGCTGGGTGGTAACGCACAGGGATTTTCAGTTTGAAATCTCTGTGTATAATTTACAGGGTAGACGTTGCACTTGCTAATACAGCAGGTGCAAAATCAGAGGATACATGCAGTATGGGCCAGTCTTAAATTTTCATAGGGAAACTGCTGAGAGTTTACTTTTGAAAAGTTGCCTGCAGATCTGCAGGTACAAAATTCCCATGGGTCTAGCAGCCCTGCTACATTTTAAAAACTGCACTATGTGCCCGTATCAATGAGCATGTTTTCTTTGTATGTATGTTGAAGATATTAGAGGAAGGGAGAGGAGATGATTGATAGAAGCACCTTCCTGAAGGCCACAATTATACAATGTCTTGCTCCATAATGATGAATCTTTATGACTCGCAGCAATTATATCTTAAGTTTCAAGGGTCACTTAAAAATAGAGGCCAATGTATTAACCAGCATCAAACCACAAAAGTATTTTTATTAAATAGTTTTTCATGTGTGCATTTTCTCACACTGACATTTTAAGTAAATGAGCCCCATAGGAAAATAAGGTATTCACTTTATCTATAGACTTGCAAAAATGTTACGTGTGTAAAAATTTGCATATTTCTGTGTAAATCACCTCTACTCGCATATTCTGTATTTTATAAAAGTCCAAAATACGTGCATATTTTCATTTTCATGCGCATATATACACGCATACAAAAACGGCAGTTGAGGGGTATTCCAGAATAGGGCCAACATTTACGCATGTAAATTGCTATTTTAAAAGGCATGCACATAGATTTGCAAACATACTTGTACAACTTTACACCTGGTGTGAGTGATATTAAAGGCGTGTATTGTGTAGTAGGAATGTGCATTAATTTTAACCAAATTTGAAAAATGCAATGTATATGGGCCAATTTGTTTCTTACTGGGGGCTTGAAAACAAATTGAGTGGCCCCTGTATTAAACAAATACTATTTGTTACATCCAGTTAAAAAAAATCTCCTTTGGATCTATGCCTCGGCCTGAAGCTGGGACCTCACCTAGGGAACAGGCCAAAGGCCAAAGCCCAAAGCAGAGGCTGTGGCCTATACCTCAGCATGCTGGAGTCTCAGCCTAGGCCAAGATGCAAGCAAAGACTGCCCCAGTGCCCCCCCCCCCCCCCCCGAAAGATTTTGCTGAGACTGGGAAATTTCCTTACTCCCACTTACCTGATCCATTAGGGATCTGATGCCACAGCCAGGCCTGGTCCAGATGCCTGGACCTCAGACCAAGCCCAGGCCCAATGCCAGATCCACTCCTCAGCAGAGGGTGCCATTTTGCTATACTACCATACAGAAAAATGGAGCCCTTCACTGAGGAGGATGCATGGGAGTTAATTTACTACGGCACATTTCCAGTGGATGGCATCATTTGAAGATGACAGAAGACTTCTATGAGGCCTGGACTCTGAGATCCGGGCCTGGCTTAACCCTGTGCTGAGGCCAAGGCATCAGAAGCCGGCCTCCAGCCAAGCATTGAGCCAAGGCCCAGCCTCCAGCTGGCATTGGGCCAAGGCCCGGGCACTGACCTAGTTTGAGGCCCAGGTGTCAGGACACAGCCTCCAGACTGGGCCTTGATGTCGAGCCTGGGCCAAGACACAGGTGTTGGGACCCGGTCTCTGGATCAGGCCCTAGTCTTGGGCCTGGGCCTGGTACTGGGACTGGACTCTGGCCTAGGCCATGGCCCAGGCATTGAGATCTGGTCTCTGGGCTGGGTCCCAGTGTTGAGCCTGGGCCTAAGCCAAGGCCCAAGTGTTGAGACCAGGTTTCTGAGCCAGGCCCTGATGTCAGGCCCCAGTCTCTGGTCTGGGCCCCAGCTTCAGGCCCCGGTATCCAAGCCAGACATCAGCGTCAGGCCTGGGTCTGGGCTCTGGTCTTAGCTGAAGCCCAGGAGTTGGTACTTGGCCAAGGCTGAGGTCCTGGCATCTGACCTAGGCCCCGGCATTGGGGCAAGGCCACAAAGCCTCATTCTTGAGTAGAGCCTAGGCCAAGGTCGTGGTGACCTACTGTGGCCTTGGCCTATGGAAGGCCAAGGCTTTGGCCTGGGTCTAGGCCTCGTCAGCAAGTCCTCACTGGACTGGGTTAAGTGGGGGCTGGGGGGGATCCTGGCCCCTGCATTTTTCTGGGGGGGAGGAATGGGTGGTGTGGATAGGAGGTCTTGGGAGACCCTGTTTCTTTTTTTTTTTTTTTTTTTTAATTTGATTCATTTTTATAAACAAGACAACTGAATTAAACATTAAATGAAATTTGTGGGGACCCCCCCTGAAAACAAAATGAAACATTTGTGTAGTACTGTACTACTGACTGGATGGGAAGTTTGGGTGAACTGGGGGAGTTCAGGCTGAAGAACCAGGAAGGTCTTGATGATCTGAAGAAGGACTGGGTGAACTAATGGACTAATTGATAAAAAATGGTAATTTCCTTGGTGCACGCATGTTTTAAAATACACTATTTTACACATGCAAATCCTGATTTACATGAGTAAGTCCTACTTTCTTTTCATGTTTTAAATGTACACATGTATATTTTTTAAATAGGTAGGAAAAGTACACATGTTCAATGCATTGATAATCGTTCTTTTAATGCATTGCTTGAATTCCTGATTAATGCTCTGGATGTGCCTATGTTGTGGAGTAGAGGTACATGTATTTTATAAAACATGAGTGTTTCATAAGCGCAGATTATAACATGCCAGTGTAGATCTGTTTGCAGCCATAAGTGTGCTTATTTGATGTCACATGCATTTGTTTGAAAGTTATCCTCCTTCCTCAACTGTTGTTTTCATGTGTAATTTAATGCTGTGTTCAAAGCTAATGAGCTGCTTTGCATAAATTTGCATCACAGTCACTCATTAGCATTGATTTTACCCTTATATGTGCAAATATAAACATATGTGTGCTAAAACCACTCAAATAGTGTATGTTATCTATTTAAGAAGTGCTAATAACACTTTTAACCCATAAACTCAGCTTTGCAGGTACATTGTACATTGGCCTCTTACTCTGATGTGAATTATTTTTTATATAGATTTTATGTTTCTTTCATTTATAACAGAATGGAAAAAGAGGCAATAACTGTCACAAAAGGGTCAGATTACGATAAAAATCGCAGGAAATGATTGCACAGCCGAAAAAGGTAGAGGCTAAAGAGAAGACTCAAAATAGGAAAAATGAGACGAGACAGTCAAGCCTGCAATCAGTGTTGAGTTGTGACTTGCAAGTCTAAGGTAAGTGCACAAATCAAAACTTTAAAAAATGATTTTAAAAAAGGAGAGAAAAGGGGGGGGGGGGGAGGAGACTGAGAAAAGGAATAAGTGAACAATAGTGAAAAATAAATTAGAAAATCTCTCCCAGAACCTCATCTTGTGAGTAATTTTGCATAAACCTTGGTTTATGCATGGAATTCGGCTCTTGGAAATGATTTGGGAGAAAGTGCTGGAAAATTACATGCAAAACTCAATTTCTTGCATACTCTTCCCTGCATTCACGGGACTCATTCCAGTGGGCGGAACTGGGGGCGGGGAAAGCATGTACGTGCATACTTTAGATTTTTGAAATTATGTATATAAAAGCACCTGCAGAAAGCTATACCTGTTAGGGAACCGGTGTAACCTCTTGTGCGTCTGTCTACACAAATACTGGGGATACCTGCAGATTTTCAAAGGAGACTTTAATGCGCATTAGTACGCATTGAAAATTTGGGCTAAAGTCTGTGGGTACTTTGATGCAGACTTTCCATATTTTGGCTTCGGAAATACCTTTCTCAAGGGGAGCTATGCAATACATCCTTAATAAGCAGAGAGATATTATTGATATGGAGGCATTTAATGTGTGCTAATACCCATGTTACCAATAATGAATTTTAGTACATTGTCCCCACAGTGTTGTTTGCTCGTATCTGCTGAAACTTTCTATTTAATCATGGCTGACTGTGGGATAGCCATGAATCCTTCCTGTGAATCTGTACAATTGTAATTGATGGCACTGCACAGTGCATAAATCACTTTAAGAGATGAGACTTCAATTTATTATTGCCAAGTTTTGTTAGAAAAAAAAATGGACAAGTGTAGTTAATAGCTCATGAATATTTAAACAGTAGCTAGTGAAACTTAGTGAGCATAAATTTACTTTGCACTGTAAATGAAAGTTAGCATCATGGTTTAAAGTTGGCAAGGAGCACTTGCAATGAAACCATTTACAAGTACCTCTGCTATAGCGTTGGGTACCAAAAATATTAGACTGAGTTAGAAAATGCAAGTTTCTACTCGTAAGTATGAAATGCTGTATGTGCTGTTCTCCTGAGAAAATTGCTTCAAAAACAAACAAAACAAAAAAAAATAGATCAATGAAAAAAAGAGCTTGTTAAATGATTATGCAGCTTTTCCAGAGTTCTGAACATCCATTTTCTAGAACAGAAAATAATAGCATAACACTATGTAATGGATATTTGATTAATAATGTAGTGAAGAAAATGCTGAGTCATACCTACAGTATGTATAAAGATCACATAACTACTGTGAAAAGAATTTAATTTTCTGTGGGAAATATTGGAACATCAATAACTACTTATTGCAATTAAATCTGACAATGGTATATTTTTTTGTTGTTTTTGTTTTGAAAGGACACCATTGAGTCCACTTCATTTTGAATGAAAGAGAGAATGCTGTTTTTTTTTTTGTCAGAAGTTGATGACTGGTAGGCAGCAGAATTGTTCTTTATAGGTTTTACTAGCATTCCCTGCAGTTGTGTCAACAGTCTTGTCTAGAATTTCACAATTAATTGCTGTGTTTTATTCTTGTTCTGTTAACATCCCTTGGCATAAGTCAGATGTGAGTATACACATTGGTCATCTTTGCAAAGTCTTTAGTCATATTTTTGAGCCTTGAAGGCTAAAAAAAAAAATAGTATCATTCCAGTGTGGTACACTCAAATAATAATACACTGGGAGTTTTTCTTTTTAGGATTTTACAGGAAAAATTCTAATGGGAAAAATATTTCAAACTACCAGCAGTGTTTCTTCTGACTGCCAACATGCAAGTTATGCCCAAAAAAAGGTGCATATTACATTTAGACGAATTTATGTAAGATCATGAAACATTAGACAGTCAACAGTGTGGCTTTAGGAGCACACATCATACAGAAACATTCCCTGTATCGGAAGTTGGATGGTTGGACCTCTGGCATACTTATCCAGCTGTAGTGTGTATATATATGTATCAGCAGCTTTTGATATCCCTAGTCATGAAATACTGCTAAAACAGTTATGTTCAGCTGGAATATGTGGAACCATTCTATCATGGTTTATACATCGTTTTTGCAGGACAGAAGACAAAGAGTTCAGATACAAGATAATTACTCCCCATGGAAGGTACTGACATCAGGGCTTCCACAGGGCTCTGCATTGTCCTCAGTTTTGTTTAATATCTATCTGCAGCCCTTGGGCATGATAGTGACTTCACTTGGTGTGACATATTTTATATATGCATATGATACACAGTTTTTTTTTTATTCCTAGTCAGCCAGGTCATGTTTTGCCTATAGAACTCCTACAGAAATGTTTCCATGCCCTTAATGGTTGACTAAGAATAAGCTTGTCCAAAATTTACACAAATCTATACTATTATGGACTGGAAAGAATGCACCAAGGGACAATACAGTTAATTTTAAGTTTGAGGAGGTTATTACTATGACCATTAATTATGAAGTGCAAAACGTGGGCATTATTTTGGACCTTAAGTCTAAAGACACACATTAGACATTAGGGATGTGCATTCTTCTAGAACGAATTTGACAATTTCAACGAAATTGTCTAATTCATCCTATTTCGGCCACCCTGAAAAACGAAGGAAAATTTCCCAAAATTTTGGGAAATTTTGTTTTTTGGGGTTAGCAAGCACTAACAGGAGTTAGCGAGAACAACCCTGTTAGTGCGCACTAACCCAAAATTTGGGGTCGGCCAAAAAAAACTCCAAAACCGAACTGCTGGAAATACGAAATTTCCTGCGGTTCCCCTGATAATAAAGCCCAAAAAGATCGGGCCATCTGATATACATCTCTATTAGACATGTGACTAAGGTAGCTTTCTTTAAATTAAAGCTGTTGAAACCATTAAAATGTTTAATACCAGCAGAAAACTTAATGACTGTAATACAGATGCTCATTATAGGGCACACAAATTAATGCAATAGTCTATATATAGGGATGCCAAGATATCAAGTTTGGAAACTTAAATAGATATAGAATGTGACTGCAAGGGTGTTCGCTCCCCTGAAATTTAGACAGCATATTTCTCTGACGCTACAAGCTTTTCATTGGTTTCTAATACAGTGGAGAATTCAATGTAAATTAATAGTATTTGTTCACAAACTTTTGTATGTTGAGAACCCAAGCAATTTATCTAACTTACTAGTTAAACAACTTCCTATTCATTCTTTGCAGGTTAACAGGTTCAGTCCTCAAGCCTGAACCTGTTAACAGTCACAAGTTACATGACAAAATTGAAGGGCTACTGTCCTCACTCGATACAATCAAACATTCACAATATGTGAGGATTAATTATATTTTAACATTTCATCCGTTTGTATTTCACCTTAAGAAATTGATATCAGACTGCGTGCTCAATCGCTTAGGCTCTTGCCCTATACAGGGCTACAACCTCTTTCATGATGGCAATGGCACTAGAATAGTAACTTCATTTACCAATTTCACTAATGTACTCTTTTTATTATATATGCCAATTTTTAACTTTTTTATCGTTTTAAAAATTTTTTTTAAATTTTTTAAATTTTTTTTACTTATCTTGCCAAATTTATGACAACCTCTCCGCACCGTTGTGTAAACTTGTCCCGTGAATATCCAAATCAACTGCCTGCCAGGCAGTGCTATCAACCAATATGTGTGTGTGATTGCTAAAATTCTACCCTCCCGACATTGCAATGTTTCGGCGGCACAGCTTGCCTGCTTCAGGGGATTCCTCTCATTTTACTGACCATTACCGGTTCCTTCCCCACAGCACAAAACTTTCAGCGTGAATGCTCAGTAAAACGAGAGGAATCCCCTGAAGCAGGCAAGCTGTGCCGCCGAAACATTGCAATGTCGGGAGGGTAGAATTTTAGCAATCACACACACATATTGGTTGATAGCACTGCCTGTCAGGCAGTTGATTTGGATATTCACGGGACAAGTTTACACAACGGTGCGGAGAGGTTGTCATGAATTTGGCAAGATAAGTAAAAAAATTTTTAAAAATTTTTAAAAATTTTTTAAAACGATAAAAAAGTTAAAAATTGGCATATATAATAAAAAGAGTACATTAGTGAAATTGGTAAATGAAGTTACTATTCTAGTGCCATTGCCATCATGAAAGAGGTTGTAGCCCTGTATAGGGCAAGAGCCTAAGCGATTGAGCACGCAGTCTGATACCAATTTCTTAAGGTGAAAAACAAACGGATGAAATGTTAAAATATAATTAATCCTCACATATTGTGTATGTTTAACAGTCACAAGTTAACAGGATTACAGACTTCAGCAAACACATTCAAAGGCATTGTCAAATAGAGGCCCAGTTGTGTGGCATGCTCTGTAGGTAGAAGTAAGGAATGAAGGGGATGATTCAATTTTCAGGGAAAAGGTAAAGGCACATTATTTTACTCAAGCTTATCAGTAGCAATAGAAAGTAGTGATATAGATGCCATCTTATTTTATGTTTTATTAGGCGTTTTCATGATATTTTATTGGCTGATTGTTCTTGTTTAATTCATTTGTTTGTCTATGTTTTAATCTGTTTTTTATGTAATTATTGCAATCTGCACAGATTACTTGGATTTATTAATTAAATAAATAAATGGATGATGGTAGCTCTTTAAGTAAAACTACTGGACTCTTTAAATAAAACTACTGACTACAACACTGTAGCATAAAAGGTAAGATAGTAAAACCATGCTGGTATTTAATAACTACATCATCTAATATCTGAGGAGGTCTTGCTCCACAGCAGAGCGCAAACGCATAATTAAAGATTCCCAAATGTTCTCTTGCTGTGCAAGGCTCACTAGTACTTTTGTTGTAGTAATATAACATCCAAGCAAACAGAAAAATAAATTAAACAGCAGATACAGCTATACAGTGGCAGTGATAGAAGCATTCTATGCTAGAACACCAATCATAACTAATTCAACTTGTTTACAAATGCATATGATTACGAATCAGCTATTGATTTATGGTTTTTTCCTTGTCCTATCCCCATGGGGAAAAGCTTTTTATACAGCAGGCTGCAAATGAATCTATGTTGCTATTAAGAATCCAGCACTGAAAATACTCCTGACTATCATTTTTATGTTACTGAAAAAAATATGATTGGTATTTGGATAGGAAGCATGGTTGAAAATAGAAGAATGCCTGATGAAGATGGGTGGAACACACATGGCAAATCTAAAGCTTCCTAAAAAAAGGTCATTCTACTTGTGATATTATGAGCAAAATCCTTTACGATTCAGTTCAAGTGAAATACTGTATAGCCTAATAGAGAAGAAGAGTTGCATCATGATGCCAGAGCTTTGAATTAACCAATTTGGTTGACTATTCAAAGTTTCAAGTAGTGCAAATGATCACACCGGGTCAATGTATTGCTGAATATTCAGGATTAAAATGTGCCCCATCTGAATTAGTGAAGTTGCAAAAATAGGATAGCCAGCAATAAGCAGTTACAAACTTTAAAGGGCCAGATTCATTACAGCTTTTCTCCCATTTTGTGTCTAGGGGAAAAACCCTTAGTGAATCAGGCACTTTGGGGTCGATTTTAAGACCCGTGCGCACATGGACGCGCAGTTTTATAACATGTGCTCGCCAGTTCGCGCATGTTATAAAATCTGATGGCTGCGTGCACGGCAGATTTTAAAATCCATGCACGCATGTGTGGGCAGTCCGCGACTTACTCGCACGGTGAGGGGATTTTTTAAGTTGCGTTTGGCAACACAATCATGCCTCTCCCAGTCCACTACAATTATGGAGTGGACTGGAAGGGAATGTTCCTAGCCCTAAACCTAACCTTCCTACCCTTTCCCTTCTCCTCTCCGACCCTTAACCTCTTCCTACCTGCTTACTTTTGTTTTGTTTGGTTATTTGCTGCTCCTCTGGAACAGTAAGTAATCTCTGCACGCCAGCCGGCTGCCGGCACGCGCTTCCCCGGGACAGCAGGTATTGGCGCTGTCCGGCCCGCCGCCCCGCCCCTCCCTTCCCCACCCAGACTATGCCCCCTGGGCTGCCCCTTTCTTTTGGCCCGGCATTTGTGCACATATCGGTGGTTGCGTGTGTGGCCGGGCCCTTTAGAAAATGCGTGTGGTGCGCACAGGGCCCGGCCACGTGCGTAACTGCCAATATTTGCGCACTTGACCCTTTGAAAATCGACCCATTTGTATTTTGATCAGAACCGGAAACATCTATTTTGGTTTCTAATGAGCATTAAAAATGTATTAGATACTTGTTAGTGTTAATTCACAGATTGGTGTTACCATTAACACACACTAAGGGCTAGATATTTAAAAGCCATTTAGATGGATAACTTGTCCCCTAAACAACCCACTTAATATGGACCCCTAAATATCTGCAAAAAAATGTTAGTGAGCTGCATCAAATGCCTAGCAGCTCACTTATATAAAAATGGCTCACTGTGCAAATCCCATTGTCATGCAATTTGAGATAAGCCAAAAATTAAACGACATCTCAAGGAGTGTAATTAATTTGTCTTAAGAGCATCTGTAGAGTAACACACCTGCTGATATTTCAGCTCCAACCCCCCGCCCCCCCTCTCCCCACAGTCTCCTTAAAGGGTGGTGATCAGTTCATTGTCTTCTAACGTCCCCAGTCCCGCGGTGCATCAGACACCCCCCACAGAGATTCCAAGGCCCTGACGTTTCCCCTTCCTTCCCCTCTGAGACCTTTTAGGGGACTCTGAGCCCTCAGGCCATCTCCTCTAACCTATCTGAAGTTATGGAACGCCAGAGGTATTACTCGGTACTTAAAAGATGCAGGGCTTGGGTCTACAGGAACACTGTTGCTGCTGGCCTCTTCCCCTCTACTTCCCTGCTCACACTCTCTCTCATGCATGGTGCATCTCTTCTCCTCTCCCGCCTAGCAAACGTGCATACAATAAAACATAACATTCTGCAGAGAAGCGTATGAATTGACTGATAAAGCTGAATCAACCAACAGTTTTCTACTTGTAAATTCTCCCTGTTGGAGAGACATCCATGTTATGATGCTTTGAACTGGGTCCCAGAAGGTTTTATATTGATTACTTCATGTAGGGGTAGATTTTTAAAAAGAATGCACGCTCGTCCATGTGCATGTGCTACCCGGCGCACACACATGGATGTGTGATTTTTATAACATGTGCGAGCTAGCGCGCGCATGTTATAAAATGCGGGTCAGCGCATGCAAGGGGAGGGGTGTATAATTTAGCAAATTCGCGTGGCTGCGTTTCGTTGGGCTTCCCCAGTTCCCTCCCAGTCCTCTCCAATTAAGGAGCGGACTGGGAGGGAACTTCCCTACCCCCTACCTTAACCTCCCTTCCCCTTCCCCTATTCTACCTGCCCCCTATCCCTGTCCTAGGCCCCCCCCAATTTTTGTAACTTACTTTTTGCTCCTACAAAGGAGCAGGAGTGAGTTGCACGCGCTGACACAGCAGCAAATGGCCGCTGTACCGCCCCCCTCCCCGCCCCTTTGCTGAGGCCCAGCTTTTGTGCACATAACAGGGGTTACACGTGCGGCCGGGCCCTTTTTAAAATCTGCGCGGCATACACAAGGCCCGGCTGCATGCATAACCCCTGTCTTTTATGCGTGCTGGTCATTAAAATTCTGACCTTTATCTTTTCTTTCAGGCAATATAATTGTAGCGAGTTCCCCAGTTGTCTTGTTGGCTGGAAGAGGGGAGCTACTTAAGGCTGGGGTTCATCCGGCAGGGAGTGCTGTTATGGGGATATCTGCTAGCTTTCCATTCATTCACCACACACTCACTTCATTAGTCAGGGGTATTCTCAGCGGGTAATCTGATTCACCAGAGGATTCCAAGAAGCAAAATGAATCATGGACTCCGAGGATGGTTTTCTAATTAAAGTTTACTTAAAGTTGGAAAAATACGATTCAGTTCAAAATAATGAGGATCAACAGTAACTGCAGGAAAATCAGAATACAAACACAAAAATCTCTCTGCCCATGGCAAATCCCCCTAGTTCTTTTCTCAACTGAACCAGTGTCCTACTCTAAAGGACTCCTTCTCCTTGGAAGGTAGGGCAGTCTCTTCAAGCTCCAGCATGAAACATGGGCTGAAAAGCCGACAAAACCCCTTGTTCAGAACTAGATCTTCCAAACACAGGTAACGCCAACAATCTGCAAAAATCTCGAAGTCCAGAAACTGCAAAACTGAGCAAAAGTCAGCCATCTCCCACCTCTACTGTTAACTGGTCAGAGAGGTAAAAGATGAAGAACCCAGCCCTTCCAGATACCAGGGGTTTGCCCTTCTCTCAGGTAACTTGTTCAACTCCAAAACTCCAACTCTTTCCACAAAAATCTCCTTTCCTGAGACCCAAGGATGAGGCTCCTCACTCGCTCTGTATCTCCGTCCCTCTGTTACTCTCACCTTCCCTCTGATTTTTGAGCCTTCTGCATGGGTATTTATAGCCCTCGGAAGCCTCCCACAAAAAGGTGGGATTAAGACAAGGGGCAGCGGCGTTGTACTTAAAGTTTCCATGTACTGTAAGTTTTTGCCAACATATCATGGTAACACATTTATTTCTTATGATCCCTCTCACTGGGAGACTTTTTTTGTTAGATAAACTTCAGATTAGGAATAGATGGGGAGGGAGGGACATGAGGTCCTAATAAATATTAGTTAATTTTGCACAGTTAAGAATCCTCTATCCATCCTCCTTGATGTAGACTTAAAAGGGATGAGCGAACCGCTGCCTATGGCTATGGAAGCTCAGAATGTAGGCTTAAGGTGTGATTTCAATTTGAGAGAAGTAACAAATGTTAGTAGTAGGAGGTGAGGAAAGTACTTGAAATGTTTGCGTGGTTAAGAGCTTGCCAGAAGGCAGGATCATGCAGATTTATAGAGAAACAGCATTATGATAACAAGCTATTAATAAATGTTTAAGGGAGAAAACAAGTAAGAATGTTTTAGGAAAAGAAGTGCTATAGTGAACAGAGGCTGAAAGTTCTTAACAGCAAACAGAATTAAGAAATGATTTATATTTAGTGATCTTTCCTACATTTCTCAAGTTGGAGCCAGAGCTTGTTGGAGCTAAGAACTGTGAGAGGAAAGTTTTGGAAATTGCAGTAGAGAAAGTGTGAGGCTAGTTAAATGGCTGAATGGAAGCATGTTGCAATTTGTGTAACAAAGTCTTTTTAATGTATATAAGACTGTGTTCAAAGGGGGTGGAAGAGAGGAGAGGGTTTGGAGGTGGAAAGCACCTACTGGCCAGAGAGTTCCTCGGTCTTGCTGGCAACGGACTAAGAAAGTCAGCGTCCCTTCCTTTCCTTTTGGGCCTAAGTTGATGTCATCATCTAGCACCTACAACATCTACAAAACCCAGCCCTGGTGCAGGCATCCAAAGCCGCACGCCAAAGGAGTGCGCCCCTAGGCACCAAAATGGGAAGTGAAAGGAAACCGAAACCATGGGGATCATCACTGGATCCTGCAACCTCTGCTGCTCTTTTGGCAATACCAGGCCCCATGGACACCCATGTTTTTCGTTTGGGTGAGTCATCCAAAAGGGACTTACAGAATGAGAGTTCCATTTCAGGGATGTAATTAAGTCCAGGGAAAAATCTGCAATTCTACAGATCAAACCTGCATCACTTATTGTAGGAGTTAAAAATCACAAGTAACGTCTTGACTGCAGCTTCAGTTACCGCATCTCCTCAGCAGGCAGTGTAATACCTCTAATTTTCAGCCGAGATTAATATTCTCAGGATTAGAGGCCCAGGGAGAAAATTTAGGTAGGGTTGCTTTCCCTACTATTATTCCCCCGATTGGTGACTCAATGGAGGGTATAGGAGTGCCTGATAATGTTACACTATTGGATGTATGAAAATTAGTAGCCAAGCTGGACAAACATTTCTCTCTCTCAGCCTCTCAGATCCATGAGTTTTCCCTCACAGGTCAAGTGCAAGATGAAAGGGCAGGAGAAGAAAGTCTTTTTAATGTATACAAGTCAATGTTCCAAACTGGATGCATTCTTACTTTTGAAAACAATTTTTTTGTGTGGTGAGAGAATTAGTTCAGATTCAAAAAGTATGGCATTCCTGTGGATAGGTTTTTGAGGAGCACAGATGTCTGAGAAAATCTCATCAGCTGCAACCAGTCTGGAGTGATGATGACAGAGATCTGTAAAAAGCTAAACTACCCCCCGGACATTGATAAGTGGGTCCATCTGATGTTTTAGATATGGTGACAGAAAAGGCATAGGGGATGGTTGTTTGGTGGTGTAATAACTGTGGAGAAGAGTGTTGTTGTGTTATTACCTTGTTATGCCTTAGATCACATTGCTGAGGATTCTGTTAGTATTGTCAGAATTCGCATGTATGGCGGAACAGGGCAGGAAATCCCGGAGCAATGACAACATTTCCTGCCTGACCTGAGAAGGGGAAGTGGAACCAAGATCAAATGAGGATAGCTGTGCTGGAGGTATGGGCATGCTTTAATACATTAGGGTACTCCATGTTCCCTATCCTCCTGTACTCCACCTCCCATAAATCTCATTCTTCTCCTCCATGTGCCTTTTCTTCTCTTTCTCAACCTCTCAACTCTGGCTTCAGTAGTCACTATTAGGGATGTGAATCGTGTGCCATATCGTCTTAACGATAGAAATCGTCTGGCAGGAGAAGAAAATCGTCTTAGGCACGATTTTTTAGTTAAAAAATCGTTAAAAATCGTTTTTTCCGATTAGTGCGCACTAACGGGAGTTAGTGCGCACTAACAGAAAATGATACAATTTGACACTTTTCAGGTCAGTTAAGGTCAGTTTAGGAATGAATATGTATTCCTATTGGCTGCCCTCTTATTTATTCGTGTTACCAAGGTTCCCACTGACAATATATGGGGGATGGGAAATGGAAACAGTTGGTAGCTTGACAAAAAAAGTAATGTGATCAGTCAATGTGACTAGAACTTGTGCCCTAACCCTGATACCAGGGGTGTTGTGATCTTCCTGCACACAGTGCCCTAACCCTGGCACCAGGGGTGTTGTGATCTTCATGTACACAGTGCCCTATCCCTATTAATACCAGGAGTGTTGTGATCTTCCTGCACACAGTGCCCTAACCCTGACACCAGGGGTGTTGTGATCTTCATGTACACAGTGCCCTATCCCTATTAATACCAGGAGTGTTGTGATCTTCCTGCACACAGTGCCCTGTCCCTAATACCAGGTGTGTTGTGATCTTCCTGCACACAGTGTCCTATTCCTGATACCGGGGGTGTTGTGATCTTCTTGCACACAGTGCCCTATTCCTGATACCGGGGGTGTTGTGATTTTCTTGCACACATCCCGGTATCAGGGATAGGGCACTGCATGCAGGAAGATCACAACACTCCTGGTATCAGGAATAGGGCACTGTGTGCAGGAAGATCACAACACCCCTGGTATTAATAGGGATAGGGCACTGTGTGCAGGAAGATCACAATACCCCGGAGGAGTGAGGGTCAGGCAGCTCCCCCCTGTCTGTGAAGCCAGCCTCTCACTAGTAATTCAGGGAGGGAGCTGTCTCAGACTTCACCATCCTCCCCCCCCCTCACCCACACACCATTCACTGGCTGGGACATGGGGGAAGTCAGGAGTGAGGGTCAGGCAGCTCCCCCCTGTCTGTGAAGCCAGCCTCTCACTAGTAATGCAGGCAGGATAGGGCACTGCATGCAGGAAGATCACAACACCCCTGGTGTCAGGGTTAGGACACTGTGTGCAGGAAGATCACAGTACCCCTGGTATCAGGGTTAGGGCACTGTGTGCAGGAAGATCACAACACCCCTGGTGTCAGGGTTAGGACACTGTGTGCAGGAAGATCACAGTACCCCTGGTATCAGGGTTAGGGCACTGTGTGCAGGAAGATCACAACACCCCTGGTGTCAGGGTTAGGACACTGTGTGCAGGAAGATCACAACACCCCTGGTGCCAGGGTTAGGGCACTGAGTGCAGGAAGATCACAACACCCCTGGTATCAGGAATAGGGCACAAGTTCTAGTCATATTGACTGATCACATTACTTTTTTTTCAACTACCAACAGTTTCCATTTCCCATCCCCCCAACCATCACCTCAGTTGGAACCTTGGTAACATCAATAGATAAGAGGGCAGCCAGCCAATAGGAATACATATTCATTCCTAACTGACCTTTACTGACCTGGAAAGTGTCAATAATTTGTATCATTTTCTGTTAGTGTTCCTGAGTTTCCATTTCCATTTCCCATCCCCCCAACCATCACCTCAGTTGGAACCTTGGTAACATCAATAGATAAGAGGGCAGCCAGCCAATAGGAATACATATTCATTCCTAACTGACCTTTACTGACCTGTAAAGTGTCAATTTGTATCATTTTCTGTTAGTGCGCACTAACGGGAGTTAGCGCTAACTCCCGTTAGTGTGCACTAACACGATTTAACGATTTTTAACGATAAATCGTTAGAATTTCTATTGTATTGTGTTCTATAACGATTTAAGACGATATTAAAATTATCGGACGATAATTTTAATCGTTGAAAAACGATTCACATCCCTAGTCACTATGATTAGGGCAGCGAGCGCATATCTCTGCCATTCCCAACAGCTGCTGCCTCTCTCCTATGCACAACTGCTGACTGACCTGGGACTGCAATTTCAAAACTCACAGGACCAGTTATTGCTGATTTGACAACGTGCAATAAGATTGTCTGGCTCATGAGATTTAAAAATGATTGCAGAGAGGCAGCAGATGTCAGGAGCGACAGGGCTAGGTTCTGACCCCTCCCCCATCATGGTGGAAAGACAAATCAGAGTTTGTGGAGGCAGAAAAGAGAAGGAGCATTTGCTGTGGACATTCAGCTCCCCTTCCCCACAGGGGTGAAAAGAGAGCGTGAAGCAGTTAATGAGTTAAAATATTCTGAGGAGGAGACGATTTTAAAATCCACGTGAAGGATGTTAATTCAATGTTCCTGAGCTACAGCATCTTTGAACCATGTTTTTTTTTCATAACACAAGTTGAGATTATTACAAGTTTTTTTACTTCCCCCTTTTGAACCCTTAGTGGTCTCTACTATTCTCGCCTCCCCGGATAGCATGCCTGGGTGTTTCAAGGAACCAACACTGGGCAGAGCATTGGCAGAGCACATCCTCAGCACTACACATTGACTGTCAGGAGCTGCCCAGGAAGTGGCATTCATTTTCCTTCCTTCTCTGGATCTGAGCTCACCATCTCTGAGGTGCAGCTAGCCCTGATGGTTGAGGGATCTGAACTTGGATCTTTCCTGCCACAGTGCACAGTGGTACAGCTTGAGCCGTGGAGCCGGCCTTGGACGTGATTATTTTTATTCACCAAAGTTGCTGAATCTCTCTCTACTGGAAATTATTTTAAAAGTCCTGAATTTGGATGCATTGAATAAACTACAGCAGATAAGTCAGTTCAGGACAATACAAAACATTGCTATCTGGCGTCAGCTGAATATTGTATTGCATCTTCCCTAAACAGTAAACACAAGCTTGCACTGGGAAGGTGCTATGTGGTGCAGGAAGCATTTACACAAACAATTGCTCACCAGTGATTGAAATCACTGCAGATTACACTTACTGGAGTTCAAAAGGAAGCATATTTCATATCAAAAATTCAGAACTTATTTTTTAAAAAGCTGCATTGCATACAGCGATACAGCAACTTTTCAAAGGCAAGGATCAAAGTACAAAACAACTCAGTGGTGTTCCGAGTAACCTGCTTTGACATCACTGGGATGTTTTGTGATGATCTACTGCTAATTTCTTAATAAAAAGCACTTGCCAGCTATGTTTGACTTGTTATGATGCTTTATTATAAAATAATTTAAAAAGGCACTCCTAAGAGGAAGTAATCTCTCGCAGATCACTGGTGCTTTCTTTTCCTTACTGTCAAAGGTCTCATTTTTAATGATTTTTAAATAAATTGTGTATTTAAAAAAAATGGAATCCTCTCCTTTCAGAGCTCAGAGGAGGTCATTTTCAAACGCCTTTATGTGCATAAATGCCATTGTTATGCATGTAAATGGCCTTTTGAAATTTGAATGAAGGCTTGAATGCATAAAAGCCATTTCGTGCGTAATGTTATGTACACCAAGAAAGAGGTGTCCTGGGGATGGGGGTGAGGATTTTTAAATGGATGTGTGGAAATCATGCAGAAATTTAAACCCACTCCTGAGCAGGCATAATTCTGGGCATGTATATCGGTGCTGGCTTTGTGCACAACTGTCAAATTTCCAAAGCGGATTTATGCGCATAAATTTGCTTTGAAAAGTCTGTCAGTAAAATGTACCCATGTAGACTTTCACCTATGTGGGCTGTTTGACAATTACCCTTGGAATGCATTGCACAATGATTTCAGTCACTGGATGAGCACTTTTATTGCACTTCCTGGATAAAGTAGTTTTCTATTGAAATGCCCAAAGACTTGTTGAAATGTTATGTGTATTCTGTACTCTGCTGGACTGTAGCATCTAAAGCTGCTGACTGGTTACATTTACTTTTGAAGAGAGGTCAATCCAATCCTGTTTTTTTCCCATTCTATTCATAGAGCTGTAGTTTTGATTTCCTTAAGAATAGAAAGACTGTGCGTCTATGCATACGGGTAATTCTGTAACAACCTATGTAAATTGGAAGGCAATTAAGTGCATGCTTTCTACTGATTTTCAAAGGGAAAGCATGAACATATTATCTTACAGAACTACCCACACACATGTACACCTGTAAATTTTTACATATTTTTTTTTTTGTTTTTGCAGGAAAATTGACTCCCATGCTTTTGAGAATGGGTATGTGCAAACCATTCCTCTCCCTCACCCTTGGGACCACCCCTGCTCATTGCAGGTAAACTTACGCTTGTTAAATTTTACCCCCTTATCGGATGGCCAATTTTTTTAACAAGTCATTTCTAGAATAATTACAAGCACAAGTTTATACATGGAAATGCCTTTGAAAATTACTCTCATGGTGGGGTAAAACCAGGATCGATTTAGCCTGTCCTGAAAAAATGGAGCCAGTTGGTAACCCTAACTGTACCTGTACTATTTCTTCTATAAAGATTATACATTTGCCTTGGAGTTCAAATCTTGGAGTTCAAATCAAATCAGCATAAACACTAGCAACTAACCCTATTTGAGATAAAAAACATTAACTTTTGACGCAGAGCTTTATTCAAAGTGGACCTTTCCCATTCTTGCCTATGGAAACAAATTTTATTGAATAAGGCCTATATTTTGGTGTCATTTCACTCTACTGGTTGCTACCAAGAGCTTGTGCCACGGTTTTCAATCGATCATCATGCTTTTCACAGCTTATGCTATCATTTTCCCAATGACTACTTATACCAAAAGACAAAGTCACAGGAGAGACAAAGTAAACTGTGCTAAGCATGTATACATCTTACCTCTGTGTTCTGCATCACCAAAGGCTATGGCAAGGAAAAGAATTAACACCACTTTCATTTTTAGAAACTTCTGCTTGTCTTGACGATCTCTAAATCACTGTCCTCTACGTTCTGTCTACTGCTTCAAACAGTTGGTTTGAAGCTGAGGTTTGTACTTATATCCTAACTTCTGAAGAGCACTGTTAATTATTAAGCTAGTTTTCAGGAGCAGAAGAGCACACATCCTTGACCTGTGTCAGATAAACAAGGTCTAGTGAAGCATAAACAGACAATAACAGTAGGGGCCTAAATCCAGACAGCATTAATTATTAACATTGCAAAAAAATAGTTTGGATGTAAGCTGCTACGTTGATTACTAATAACATAAGCTGTCTTGAACATAATTTGGAAAGGTGGGCTAAAATCCAAAAATTGGTATAAAAAGAATTGTAGCAAGTTTTTTTATAGCATAGTAAGAGAGTAGCTGACAGCAGAGAAGGACCAATTAGCCTATCTAATCTGCTCAGTTATCCTATTCACATTGCAGGGGCGAAACCCTGATGCAGAAGAATGACCACTCTCAGGACTTCATTCATTGCTAGTCAGCTTTTGTTTGCTTCATCATAAGTTCTCCAAAGTCCAGGATAGACAACCAAATAAGATCTCATTCTCAATCCAACACCCAGATCCACACCCCCATCCCTTACCACCAAATTTCATAAAGCTCTAGAGAGCTACAGACCTAAACAGTAGGGGTGTGCATTCGGATTGACCGCATTAGTAAAACGCAACTCATATTTTTTTTTTACTTAAAAAATTGATTCGACATAAACGATCGGATTTCCCACATATCGAACATAGATATGTTCGATATGTGGGAAATCGCGATTGTTGAGCCAAAATAAAAATATAAACCCCCTCACCCTCCTTAATCCCCCCCCCGACTTACCACAACTCCCTGGTGATGGAGCGAGGAGTGAGGACGCCATTTCTGCAATCCTTGGCGAGAAGCATGTGACGTCGGCGGCACGTCGAGTGACGCCGGCGTCACGTGATTCCCGGCTCGTTCGCGCCGGACGGCTCGTTCGGCCCAAAAAGAACTTTTGGCCAGCTTGGGGGGGCCTCCTGACCCCCCCAAGCTGGCCAAAGTTCTTTTTGGGGCCGAACGAGCCGTCCGGCACGAACTCGCCGGGAATCACGTGGCACCGCGTCACTCAGACGCGACGTCACGTGATTCCCGGCGAGTTCGCGCCGGACGGCTCGTTCGGCCCAAAAAGAACTTTTGGCCAGCTTGAGGGGGTCAGGAGGCCCCCCCAAGCTGGCCAAAAGTTCTTTTTGGGCCGAACGAGCCATCTGGCGCGAACTTGCCGGGAATCACGTGACGTCGGCGTCACGTGATTCCCGGCGAGTTCGCGCCGGACGGCTCGTTCGGCCCAAAAAGAACTTTTGGCCAGCTTGGGGGGGTCAGGAGGCCCCCCCAAGCTGGCCAAAAGTTCTTTTTGGGCCGAACGAGCCGTCCGGCGCGAACTTGCCGGGAATCACGTGACGCCGCGTCACTCGACGTGCCACCGACGTCACATGCTTCTCGCCAAGGATTGCAGAAATGACGTCCTCACTCCTCGCTCGATCACCAGGGAGTTGTGGTAAGTCTGGGGGGGGGATTAAGGAGGGTGAGGGGGTTTAAATTTTTTTTTTGCACATATGTACATATACCCAACTCATTGGATTTTTTTTATGTCCATATTGGCCGCAAGTGGGACCCCCTTTCGGACATAAAAAATAAGAACATAAAATTTTGCTCTGCACATCCCTACTAAACAGCCAAATTTTTAGGTCAAGGTAATCTTGCTGGAACTGTCAGTGTTGTTTCCTAGGGAATTATAGCCTGCTGGTACTCCTAGCTACCCCATGGTGCACAGTGCCTCTAGGCTGTCATTCCTTTCTCCATCCTTTCTAGTCCTTATTAGGGATGTGGATTTGTTTTGAATGAATGCAAAAAATGCAATGAATGAGACAATTTTTGGTTCATACAAATGATACAATCCGAAAATAGGCTTTGGATAAATATATACGAAAATTTACATGTATATTTGTATTTGTTTCCTTAAAAAAAAAACAAATGGGCCTCTGGCAGGACCAAGCCTGGGCCTAATTCTGCCCCTGAGGCTCAGGTCCAGTCTTAGATCTGGGCCTAATGCTGGGGCCCAGCCAAGCCTAGATCTTTTTTCTAGGGAGCGAGGTCTAGGCTAGTCACAAGCCTGAGGCCTAGGACTGGGAGCAGGTTTTCTGATATCTTCTTTTCTTCAGCTAGTGACTACAAATCATGTCCTCCACCTGGAGGATGTGCCATAGTGATGTTCCGGTGGTGCTTTCCTCCAGGGCGGGTGGCACCATTTTGATTTATGGCCATACAAATGTATACTTCCGCTAAATAAGTGTAGTGAGAGAATGTCTACTCTAGTCACAATGTATATCTTTCACTCTATCAATTCAGCAATCACTTAATAATGAAAGTGGCGACCTTCATACTTGGCATAATCAGATGTGTTCTCAGATCATAACTCCCTTATATATTATCATAGGTTTGCAGTGGTCAACAGTGTTCAAATAGGATATAATTTGTAGTCACCAGATCATGAAAAGAAAACATTGGAAGATTTGCTTCCAGGCCTACATGCCTATGACTCAAACCTGGGCTTAGTCCTATGCTCAGGCCATGTCGATGGGACCCTTCCTTGGCTAATCTCTTGCATCAGGCTTGGGCTTAGAAACCGATTCAAGACCTCTCATGCTCTTAAAGACCTCTATCATATCCCCCCTCAACCGTCTCTTCTCCAAGCTGAAAAGTCCTAACCTCTTTAGTCTTTCCTCATAGGGGAGCTGTTCCATCCCCTTTATCATTTTGGTTGCCCTTCTCTGTAGCTTCTCCATCACAACTATATCTTTTTTGAGATGTGGCGACCAGAATTGTACACAGAATTCAAGGTGCAGTCTCACCATGGAGCGATACAGAGGCATTATGACATTTTCCGTTTTATTAACCATTCCCTTCCTAATAATTCCTAACATTCTGTTTGCTTTTTTGACTACTGCAGCACACTGAGCTGACGATTTTAAAGTATTATCCACTATGATGCCTAGATCTTTTTCCTGGTTGTTAGCTCCTAGTATGGAACTTAACATCGTGTAACTACAGCAAGGGTTATTTTTCCCTATATGCATCACCTTGCACTTGTCCACATTAAATTTAATCTTCCATTTGGATGCCCAATCCTCCAGTCTTGCAAGGTCCTCCAGTAATGATTCACAATCCGCTTGTGATTTAACTACTCTGAATAATTTTGTATCATCCGCAAATTTGATAACCTCACTCGTCGTATTCCTTTCCAGATCATTTATATATATATTGAAAAGTACCAGTCCAAGTACAGATCCCTGAGGCACTCCACTGTTTACCCTTTTCCACTGAGAAATTGACCATTTAATCCTACTCTCTGTTTTCTATCTTTTAACCAGTTTGTAATCCATGAAAGGACATCACATCCTATCCCACGACTTTTTAGTTTTCTTATCCCATGACTTTTTAGTTTTTTTAGAAGCCTCTCATGAAGGCCTTTGCCTGGGCCTTAACCCAGATGCAGGCCAGACACCAGGGCCTGATTTGGGGACCAGGTCCTGACCCAAGGGCCTCAGCCCAGATGCAGGCCCAAACCAGGGTCCGCCCCGGAGTCTGTGTCCCAATGCCCAGACTCGATGCCGTGGCCCAGTCCAGAGGCCTGCTCTTGATGCCGGGGCCTCAGCCTGGGCTCAGACCTGATGCTGGGCCTTGGCCAAGCCCACGCTCAAGAATGGAGCCCAGACTTCTGATGTGTCATACTTTTCTTTCTTCTTTACAATGATGGAGTCTGTTGGGAATGTACCAGAGTTAATTAACTATGGTGCCTCCCTCCTAAGCAGATGCTGCCATTTTGTGGAACAGCAGTCATTTAAACTGCTGTACAACAAAATGGTGACCTCTACTGAGGAGGGAGGTGCTGAAGTTAATTAACTGCAGCATGTCCCCAGCGGATGCTGTCATCGTAAAGAAGAAAGAAGAGGATGTTATGTTGGAGGCCTGGGCTTTGGCCACTTGCCTTTGGCCTGGGCTGAAGCCAAGGTGCCAGTGTCAGGCCTAGACCTGGGCCGAGGCCTCAACATTGGGAATGTGCCTCCAGACCGGGCCCCGGCAGAATCTGACTTTTGGGTCAGGCTTCACCATCGGAACTTAGGTACAGGCCCAAGGCTTAGGTTTCAGGATATGGTTTCTGGGCTGGGCCCAGGCATCAGGCCAGGGCCTGGCCCTTTTACCTAGGCTGAGGCCCAGGCATCTGTGCCAGGTCTTCAGGTCAGTCCTCGGTGTCGGGCCTGGATCCAGGCCAAGGTTCAGGTGTCGGGATCCAGTCTCTGGGACGAGCCCATGTTGGGCCTAGGCCTAGGCCAAGCCCCAGGCATTGAGACTGGGCCTCTGGATTGGGCCCTGGTGTTGGGCCTACATCTGTAATGATGCCCAGGCATCAGGAGTGGGCCCTGGCATCGGTCCGGGGCCTAGGCCAAGGCCCATGCATCGGGACCTGGTCTCCATAATGTGCCCTGGTGTTGGGCCTTGGCCTAAGCTGAGTACCAGATATCAGGACCCATCCTCTGAGTTGGGCTCCAGCATTGAGCCTTGGTCCAGGCAGAAGCCCAGGCATCAGAACTCAGTTTTTGTACCAGGACCGAGCATCAGGTCTAGGTCTGGGCCTTGGTCTAATATGAGGCCCACATATCAGGACCCAGTTTCTAGACCAGGCCCCTGCATCAGGCCTGGGCCTCGGCCATGGCCTCGGCATCAACATCGGACCAGGCTTTGATGCCTGGGCTTTGTGTAGGGCCTAGGCCGAGGTTACGATGATATAACACATACTAGACTTATGCAAGTTCAAGGCTTCAGTCTGATTATAGGCCTCATCAGTGGATTGCACCCAGACTGGGTAAGTGGAGGCTGAGGAGGATCCTGGCTCTGGCATTTTTAAAGGTGCGAGGTATGGGTGGTAGGGTCAGGTGGCTTCAGGAAGCCCTGTTCCTTTTTTCAATTGCATTTTTTTTTGGGCGGGGGGTGGTAATGTTTATTTGTTTTGTAAACTAAAGAAAATGAAATAATCATTCAATGAAACAAAATTCTTGGAAAACCTCCCCCAATAATGAAATTTAAAACAAAACAAAATGTTTGTCCCTGTGCATCCCTATGTACCACTCTTTTAGTAAAGAAATATTTTCTGATGTTTTTCCCAAGTCTACATCCTTGGAGTCTCATACTGTGTAATCTTGTTCTAGAGCATTCTTTCTTCTGAAAAAATATTTGCTTTTTGTGCTTATACCTTTGAGGTAATTGGATGTCTCATATCTCTCTTCTCCTCTAGGTCATACATATTTAGGACCCTAAGTCTCTTCACATGTGGCTTTTGATGCAAATTCCACATCATTCTGGTAGCTTTTCTCTGAACCTCCTCCAGCCTGCCAGTATCTTTTCAGTTATAATCTTCAGAACCAGATACAATATTCTATATGAACTCTCACCACTGTCCTACAGAGAGGTATTATCACATCTTAATTTAATTGACTATGCTTTTCTCTATCCACCTTATCATCAGGCTCTGGCTTACCACATTATCACACTGTTTCACCACCTTGAGATCATCACATACCATCACCTCCAGGTCACTCTCTTGGTCAGTGTGTATCAGTTTCTCAATCATGTACTGCTCCCTGCAAATGTATGACTCAGCACTTTGTTTTGCATTGAAACTTAACTACCAAGCACGCAACCACTCTTTAGCTCTTTTCAGATTTTATATGTCTCATAAATATAAAATACTTATTTCTTTTCATGTTCAGGTACGTGTTTTCGCTTTATCACACCGTACTCACATAAATAAGCTTCATTGTTCCCTGACCAATTTAAAGGAGTTAAAAAGAAATCAGTCACATCCCCTTAATGGCGCTGGAAGCCAGTGATTTAAGAAATGTATACTTGTGCTGAACCCACATTAATCTATAACTGACCACTAAATAGTTCCAGAGGTTATCTTCTTCCAGTCCTATTTCATTTTCATTATCATCCTAAAGCTTTCTGGAGACTGCAGTCCTAATATGTGCACCAGGAAACCAAAACAATTAACCTGTGTGACAAGATGGATTAAACAACAAAAAACAGAACAAAACTACAAGTTCCATTTTTAATGACATGGTTTGCCTTATCATTACTAATATGCATTTTATTACATATTCTTTAGCATGATCAACAGCTCTCTAATATTTTGGATTTTTTAAAAATTCAGACAAAAACTGTAATGGGAAAATACTGGACTGAAGAAAAGACAGATGAAATATTAAATGTCAGAAAATATAAACAGTAGGTCCGGGGGAAAAATGCTTGGTGCATTCAGGCTGTAGTTTAGCAGAAATCTGTTGAGACATGTTTCCAAAAATGTCAGAGATGATAGATTATATTTTATTGGCAGACATCAAATGGCTCCTATGAGTGTACTGAGATAAAGATGATTATCTGTAGCATTCCTCATAGTGCCTAGAATACTGTGCTATGTTCAAAGGTCAATATCATTGTACACCATTAGAGCAAATAGAAAACACGCATTTATAGATTGAGAATACCCTCAGAACAAAATAAAGTAAAAATATTAGCTGTAAATTAAAGCAAAAATTAAAGCAAAAATGACAGGAAAGATGAGAAAAGTGTCATGATTTTTAACAGGATTTTGTATATGTTGATTCTATGCTAACAATATAATATGGTTACATAAGGCTATTTGAATTTCACAGTTATGCTCATGGTACCTTCTTTGGATTATCATGGCTCGCTTTCTGTGAATTATAATTCAATTTAGAAATATTGTTATTTTGGATTGCTTTGATAGTGCATGAACCTGATTTGCATTTAAAATGGTAAGGCCAATATTCAGTTGTTACGCCCGTCGGTCGCAGACGGCTGCGACCTCTCATGTTCACCTCTTTTTTCCCTGCACCATCAATTCTGCGACGAATGGCGGCCTCCGCCAGCCAAAGCCAACCTCCCCGGAGTCCCTGGGACAGTGTGGGCACTGCCGACTGCCATCTTGACTCTGGAATTACCTAAGGTGTGCGCGTGCACGAGCAAGGGCCTCCTTTGTACACGTCATGGCGGGAATCTCGGGGGCATCCCCTCCTGATGACGTCAACTTGCTGCTGTACTTAAGATGACTGGCCCTCTGCTACTACGAGTTAGCAAGGAGTTCCCTCGTTGCTGAATCTGCTCCATTCTTGGACTTCAGTTCCTGTTCCTTCTCCTGGCGTGTGGACGCTCTAGGTACCTGCTCCTCGGGGGCCTTTCCGAGTTCCTGGCTATCTGCTCCTCAGAAGGCCTTCCTGCCTTGGACTACTGACCCCCTCCTCGGGTTACTCTTCTGAACTACTTCTTGTGAGTACCTCTCTACTGACTTCATCGATACCAGCCTACTGAAGACTTCTGCAGTGTACCCGGAGCCTCGGGCCAATACCATTCCTCTTCAGTACTGGTGGTCCCAGTATACCCTGTTCTGCAGGGTATTGCCGTATCAGCTACAAGATCCACTTCCGGTTTCCTGTACCTCAGACTACTTCATCTTCAGTACAGTCATCCTTGGCGTAACCTGCTCTGCGGGCCACTACTGGAGCTGCATCTCTGAGGTAACCTCTACTCATCTGAAGGGACTTCCTGGCGTACCTTGCATTGCGGGCCGTTATTGGACCTTCACACCACCAGTATCTACCTGGGTATATCCCACTGCTCAGAACTGTATTTAATTGCATTCCCCGCTCTGCGGGTCCTGCTTTCCTCCCTGCATAATAAAGTCTGTATCATTCAGGGTGTCCTACGCTGCTGAGACCACGCCTACTGACGGTGAGGCCCACAGGGCTCCTCCCTGTGGGAGGAGACATCTCTCTTCTCAGCCCAGGGTTCACATCCTTACAAAAACATAACATCAGTAAGCTGGTGAGTGAACAATTGTCTAGCTGGATAACATATTCCTGATATTCAGCGGGATATATATCCCGCTGAATATCCCTGAATAAAGTTTTTTGGCTATCTTTTTAGCTGGACAACGTAATACCTACCAGCCATCTTTTGATTATCGCTGATTAGGTGTAAAGGTATCTAGCCATATATGGCCGAATAATTTAAGACTTTACTGGAGTTATTCAAACAAATATAGCCAGTTAAGTGGCACTGTTGTGGTCAAAAAAAGAGTAAAGTGCAGGCCTGTGGCCCGATTCTCACATCCTCCCAATTTTTAACAAATGGTCTTGCAGGGCCAAGTTTCCCCACTATTCAACCCCAAGCCCCTCCAAAAGTACAATAAAAATGTGGTGGGGTCCACAGGTCATCCTCCTTGTCCTCCCAACTCCTCCCTGGTTCCAGAGAAAGTGTCTCTTCTCTCCTTCTTCTTCCCCTACACTCCAACTCTACCACTTCCACCTACTCAGTACTTTAAGAAAATGAACCCGTTTGCCATGCGATCCTGACCGCTTTCAGCGTTGCTATGAGAACACTGCTGGAAGTGTAAGTTATCATAGTTGTTATGCAGAGGCAGGATAGCCAGGCTAAATTATCCTGAGGGGCCAAAATCCTTCAGCATGTTGAAAATCTTTCAGTAAAGAATAAATTGATTTGTCTCAGCTTTGAGATGTCTTGGGCCATGAGACTAAGTTTTAGATCATGCGTTCATGTATGTTTCATAAACATAGTTGCTATAGTTGCATATTTATGGCATAAGTTAATCACCATTTTGTAGCAGAGGCATATATTAGTGGACGGCAAGATGGAAGATTAAGCTGTTCTTATCTTGGTTCATGGGAATATTTGTGAAAGCTAAGCATGTAAACATCTAATTAGGCTATGAAGTTGCTATTCTCCACCCAGGTCAGAAATCTTGGGGTCACCATGGACAATCTGCTGAACTACAAAACTTTCATCAATAACATCAATAACATCAATAACATCATAAAGGATTGCTTCTTTAAACTTCAATTATTAAAGAGACTAAGACCCCTATTATATTTCCATGACTTCAGATATGTTCTACAAACAATAATATTCTCGAAAATAGATTATTGTAACTCTTTACTGCTTGGTCTACCCGCTAACACTTTGAAACCTCTACAATTATTACAAAATGCCACTGCGAGGATTCTAACCAAATCCAACAAAAGGGTACATATTACACCCATCTTAAAGAACCTTCACTGGCTCCCCATCAATTAGAGAATCTTCTATAAAACCATAACAATAATCCACAAAGTCATCAAAAACTCTTCTCCAATTGAACTCACCATCCCTTTACAACTTCACACCTCTTCCCGTCCAACGAGGCTAGCCCAGAGAGGCACGCTTAAGGCCCATCCGCTCAAAACTTCTCTTAGTAAAAGAGCTCTTTCCACCGCTGGACCTAAACTCTGGAACTCTCTCCCTCCTGACCTGAGATTGGAACAATCGACTCCCACCTTTAAAAAGAGACTCAAGACTTGGTTGTTTAATCAAGCATTCTCCTAATCCCAATAACTATTCTGATCTTTTCAATATTCGACCTCAGGCCCAACTCATTCAATTCCGAACATATATTCTCCTAAATTATTTTGTTGTTTAAATTGTACTCTCCTTACTCCGTTGAAGTTATTTATTGTTCTCATTAAGTTATTTTATTTTATTTTTCCAAGTTAAATCTTCCCTGTTCTCTGTAAGACATTATTCTACATTCTGTCAATTTTATTGTTACAATGTAAACCGAATTGATTAGTAACTTTGTTGCTAGAACTTCGGTATATAAAACTGTTAAATAAATAAATAAATTTTAGCAGACTAGACCAGACCTTGCACAGAGATATGGGAATGGAAGAGCAAAAGAAAGAAGGATGAAATCCCTAATGGTGAGAAAAAACAACTTGAGTAGCAAACTTCTTGTATTATATGAAGCAATTAGTGAGCAGTTGTCTGTACTTGTACCTTATCTATTGCAAGGATGCTAGATCTCAGCTAGAAAGCACAACATAACAGTAGAGTAACTAATGGTATTGTTAGTCTGCTGGGAATCATCACAGTGAATTGAAGTGTTGTTACATATATATATATATTAGAGATGTGCATTCGTTTTTTGCCATATTGGAAAATTTCAACGAAATTGTCCAATTTGGCATGGATCGGAGGACCCAAAAAACGATTGGGTTTTCCCTGAAATTTTGGGGAAAAATCATTTTTCGGGTTAGCGCAGGGGGAGGGGCACATTTATTTTAAAAAAAAAAAAAAAACCTCCTCCCAAACCCTTCAAATTTACTTAATTACAACCCCTCCCCCATCATCCCGATGACCCCCAAGACTTACTAAAAGCCCTGGTGGTCCAGCGGGGGTCCCAAGAGCGATCTTCCACTCTCAGGCCGTTGGGCTTGCCAGGAATCAAAATGGCGCTTGTGGCCCTTTGCCCTTACCATGTGACAGGGGCTACCAGTGCCATTAGTCGGCCACTGTCACATGGTAGGAGCAATGGACAGCCGGCACCATCTTAGAAAATGGCGTGGGCCATCCTTGCTCCTTCCATGTGACAGGGGCTGACCAATGGCACCGGTAGCCTCTGTCACATGGTAAGGACAAAGGACCTTCGGTGCCAATTTGATTAGTGGCAGCTGACAGGCCAAGAGGGAGAGATCGCTCTCGGGACCACGCTGGACCACCAGGGCTTTTAGTAAGTATTGGGGAGGGGGGATCGTGATGGTGGTGGTGGTGGTGGGGGGTTGTAATTAAGTAAATTTGAAGGGTTGGGGTGGTTTTTTTTTTCATCGAAAATCGTCGAAAAAAACCCAAGAACGATCTGCAGGAAAACGACATTTTCCATGAGGCACCCAAACCGCAGCCCAACCCGAAAACCTTAAATGACGCACATCTCTAATAATAATATATATGTAACAACAAAGTGGAGATAAGAAGATAAGGTTAGTTAGTTAATTTAATTTATTTAATTGATCGCAATTCTCCCATAAAAATTAAATTGAACTACAATAAAATCAATCATATAATACATTGAGGATACACTGGGTACTTCATTCACTTACTGTCATCAGGAAGAGACATTGACTCAGTGGTTAGAGTGAGAAAATGAAGGCACTTAGATGTTTGTTTTTTCATGTATTAAAAGATTTTGAGCTTCTTTTGTGATCTGGAATCTGATCAAGTTTTCTCAAGTTGTAGTAGATATTTATTATTTGAACACACTCCAAGTCTCCAGCCTGTTTCTTTTAAGTTTACTGAAGTACAAGTCAAGACATCAGGAGTGAGTAGCTTTGTAAAAGATTTTGAGGTGTGTGAGAGACTGTTCCAGGATTGCCAACCCCATGCTCTTAGGGGCCCAAATCCTTATCCTCCTGCCCGCTGGAAAAACCAGAGCACCTTAGTGGTCAAAGGACTGAGTGAGTGGTGGACAGGAGAGCTGAGAACTCTAATGAATCATCAACATAGCTCTCTCATAATGTTCTAAACTGCCACTAACTTATTGCTAAAAAGATTCCTACTTTCTGTGATATTATTGCCAAAATACTATTTGCCACATCCATTTTCTCTGTATTGCTCCATATATTCACGTTGTAAAGTCGATTAGCAGTATAAAAATTATGAAATAAATAAAAAGCAAGCAAATAAATAAATAAATTTAAACCATTCAGCTCATGTACATAGGTGATGTTGCGCCCGTCAGTCGCAGACGGCTGCGACCTCTGTTGCTGACCTCTCTTTTCCCTGCACCAGCGATTCCTGGAAGAATGGCGGCCTCCACTTGCAAACGCCGCCTTCTCATCATCCCCGGGACAGCGTGGGCAATCCTGTCCACCATCTTGAATTGGGGATTACCTAGGGCACATGTGCGCCAGGCCCTTTCTTATACACATCATGGCGGGAACCTCAGGGGTGTACCCTCCGCATGACGTCACCCGCCAGTGTATTTAAGCTATCCGGCCTATGCTTCCTACAAGTTAGCAAGGACTTCCTTCCTACTGAATTCCACTCCACTTGGAGACGCTTCGCTATTCGCTATTCTGAACTGTTCCTGAACTCTGGGACTTGGACGCTATAGGTACCTGCTCCTCGGGGGCCTTGTCGCGTTCTGGCTATCTGCTCCTTGGAGGGCCTTCCTGCCTGGAGAATCCATCTACACTTGATTGGGACCCAGCCTTGTTCAGCCTTGTGATTATGCTTCACGTTTGCTACCATCTTGCTGACGGAACCTCCGGTGTACCCCGTGTCTCGGGCCACTACCGTGCTCACCTCAGCAAACCATCTTCTACACTTCAGAGTGAGTACCTTCATCTTCCCAGCTCTGCTGTCCTCCTGCACGTCTCTTATCAACGACAGTGCTGATTCTCAGTGTACCCCATGCTGCGGGCCACTACCGGATCTACCCTAAGAAGTGTATCATCTGGAGGAGGAGTTCCCTGGCGTTCCACGGGCCACTACCAGGGATATCATCTCTGAGCAACCATACTACTCTGGACTGTGTTTTCCTTCCCACTCAGTGGGTACTTCACCTATGTTCCAGTCTAATAAAGTCTCGTTACTATCTGTGTCCATCTCAACTGAGGCCACGCCTATCATGGTGAGTCCCCACAGGGGCTCCTCCCGGTGGGTGGAGACAGCTCTCACTACAATCCAGGGTCCACAACCATACCAGAACATAACAGGTGATAGAAATATTTTTGGCAATATTAAAATTTTCTCTAATTCAATCAAGGAAACTAATAAATATTGTCCTTTGTCCAAAATATGTATAATTGCACTGACCTCTTAGTATCTTAGCCTCAGATAAGCATTCCATTGCCATGGCATTTCCCCAGTAACAGCTTACCTAGCGACAGGTTTCCTTGCTCTCCCAGCTGACGGACCTCATTTTTTTAACTATGTCCAGCATGAAAACTCAAAATAAACATAAATAAATCCAACAAAACAAAATTCACAAGTCCTAATTTAACATTCAACTGGTTTTGACTCATCAAATCCTCATCCATGTATCACCCCTAGGTGTCCTTTACCTTCAGACACCCATACAACCAGTTATTAACACTCTCAAGCACACCTATTCTCATAATTTAAAAATAAAAATATTTTATGCAGAACTACTGGCTGCATGATGATCCCTGATACCTCCCCAGATGTCTACTACCAACTCCCAAATTTTTCTGAGGTATTTATTTACCCACTTTTTAATCCCAATTATACTTTGTGGAAAAATAAGTTAAAAAACTATTTAAAAATCATTCTTTCAACTCCAAAAATGACTCAGTTCAGGTTCATTCTCCTCTCTCACCTGACCACCACTGGCAAACCATTTCATTTTATTAAATTTGATGAGTTTTAATGTGTTTTACATTCCATGGTGCTGGATACACCAATGTGCTTCCCGGGACTGGAAAATTGGTAGGGAGCTACCCCTCAGGGTCCTCACCTGAAATGCTAGGTTCTTGACATTTTATTGGACTTAATTTCTCTGTGATTTTTTTTAACTTAAAAGTTGCCTCCGGGCAGCTCTGCAGCCGCCTGCTGACATCATTGATGACATCGGAGGGACCTGGTCTATGACTCCACGTCACACCAGGGCCTTGCCTAAGGCCGCCGCTGCCTTTCACAACATCAGTTATGCAGCGGCAGCTTTCTCAAGACTGCCAGTGGTCAATGCTGCCTCACTTGCGCACCACCGCTGTCCCTCCCCCCTCCCCCCCCCAAAAAAAGAAAACCACTGCCGCAGCTCAGCTGATGTCACACGAAGTCCTGGAGTGGCAGTGGCAGCTCTATCAGCTGCATGCTCTGGCTCCTGCCTGACACGGCCTCTCTCCTGCACCGCTGCCGGGAACTCCTCAAGCTCCCGCGGCTCTCTTGATCACATGGCCATCATTTTTCAACGTGGCCACAGTCACTCATAGTGGCTCCATGCCATTCCTCCAGCCCTCTCAGCTTTAAAAAAAAAAAATCTTTAGTCTCCAGGCCTCTCGCAACCCCACCACAACACCGAGCTACATGACAGCCCTCCAGCCTCATCCCAGCAGACCGACAGTAGTTGTCCACAAAGACTCCAATCCAAGCCTAGTAAGGAAGTTAGCATTGAGTACCTATAGTTGGGATTATTTTTCCCTATGTGCATCACTTTTTATTAGAGATGTGAATCGTGTCCTCGATCGTCTTAACGATCGATTTCGGCTGGGAGGGGGAGGGAATCGTATTGTTGCCGTTTGGGGGGGTAAAATATCGTGAAAAATCGTGAAAAATCGTAAAAAATCGAAAAAACGTAAAATCGCAAAGCCGGCACATTAAAACCCCCTAAAACCCACCCCCGACCCTTTAAATTAAATCCCCCACCCTCCCGAACCCCCCCCCCAAATGACTTAAATAACCTGCGGGTCCAGCGGCGGTCCGGAACGGCAGCGGTCCGGAACGGGCTCCTGCTACTGAATCTTGTTGTCTTCGGCCGGCGCCATTTTCCAAAATGGCGCCGAAAAATGGCGGCGACCATAGACGAACACGATTGGACGGCAGGAGGTCCTTCCGGACCCCCGCTGGACTTTTGGCAAGTCTTGTAGGGGTCAGGAGGCCCCCCCCAAGCTGGCCAAAAGTTCCTGGAGGTCCAGCGGGGGTCAGGGAGCGATTTCCCGCCGCGAATCGTTTTCGTACGGAAAATGGCGCCGGCAGGAGATCGACTGCAGGAGGTCGTTCAGCGAGGCGCCGGAACCCTCGCTGAATGACCTCCTGCAGTCGATCTCCTGCCGGCGCCATTTTCCGTACGAAAACGATTCGCGGCGGGAAATCGCTCCCTGACCCCCGCTGGACCTCCAGGAACTTTTGGCCAGCTTGGGGGGGGCCTCCTGACCCCCACAAGACTTGCCAAAAGTCCAGCGGGGGTCCGGAAGGACCTCCTGCCGTCCAATCGTGTTCGTCTATGGCCGCCGCCATTTTTCGGCGCCATTTTGGAAAATGGCGCCGGCCGAAGACAACAAGATTCAGTAGCAGGAGCCCGTTCCGGACTGCTGCCGTTCCGGACCGCCGCTGGACCCGCAGGTTATTTAAGTCATTTGGGGGGGGGGGGGTTGGGGAGGGTGGGGGATTTAATTTAAAGGGTCGGGGGTGGGTTTTAGGGGGTTTTAGTGTGCCGGCTCACGATTCTAACGATTTATAACGATAAATCGTTAGAATCTGTATTGTATTGTGTTCCATAACGGTTTAAGACGATATTAAAATTATCGGACGATAATTTTAATCGTCCTAAAACGATTCACATCCCTACTTTTTATTTTACCCGATTTTCACATAGTTGAGCTGGACATTCAGGTTGCCTGGTTACTATTGTAACTGGACAATATATAGAGTGTTCAAAACCTGACTAGCCAGTCAAAAATCATCTCCTTAGCAATCTGACTCCTAGGGCATGCACACTTCAGCGAATACTGCTATCCTATCCATCTAAACAAGCTGAAGCCAGTAAAGAGCTCAGCCTGATTTTCGGCACCGGTTGTAGCAAGTGAATTCAACTGATAGACTTCCAGCAGTTATATAGAGCTTTCACCAGTATTCTGTGAGTAGTTTACACAAGTGCCCCTTCTCTGGCAGTGTATATGATTAGTTAATAGTAGTTAGATATTATTCCTGGCCTTAAGCCCTCAGCTGAGAGCCAGCTATGTGCAATTATAAACCCCATGAACTGTGTTTTGACATCAGGACTAAACTTTGATGCAAATTCTTTCAATCATATGCAGCCTTGTTGCTGATATCTGTTGTATATCCATTAACATGGAGGAAAAGCCACAACTAGACTTTTAGAGTGAAAATTTGCAACATCACGCATAAATTAACTGGCAAAAATGTACATGTTACACTGATTTTCAAAGTGCATTTATGTGCATACATACATACATATTTAAATTCAGCCATTATCCAGCTGAGATAGCTAGCTGGATAAACATATCTGGCTAACTTAGCTGAGTTATTCAGCAGCCTAAATGCACCACTGTTTATACTTGGCTATCTAAAAGTTAGTCAGATAAGTTTATCTGGCTAACTTTAGACCTGCTCAATAGTAGGCCTAATTTATCTGCCTAACTTAGGATTCTGTTTACTAAGCATTTTTTCTATAGACACAAAATGGGAGAAAACCTATCGTAAATAACCCCCTTAGCCAGATAAAGCTGAATATCAGCACTTATCCAGTTAAGTTAGCCATATAATTAGCCAGTCCTGGTATCAGGGATAGGGCACTGTGTGCAGGAATATCACAACACTCCCGGTATCAGGGATAGGGCACTGAGTGCAGAAAGATCACAACACCCCCGGTATCAGGGATAGGTCACTGAGTGCAGGAAGATCACAACACCCCCAGTATCAGGGATAGGGCACTGCGTGCAGGAAGATCACAACACGCCCGGTATCAGGGATAGGGCACTGCGTGAAGGAAGATCACAACACTCCCGGTATCATGGATAGGGCACTGAGTGCAGGAAGATCACAACACTCCCGGTATCAGGGATAGGGCACTGCGTGCAGGAAGATCACAACACTCCAGGTATCAGGGATAGGGCACTGCGTGCAGGAAGATCACAACACGCCCGGTATCAGGGATAGGGCACTGCGTGCAGGAAGATCACAATACCACACGTATCAGGGATAGGGCACTGCGTGCAGGAAGATCACAACACTCCCAGTATCAGGGATAGGGCACTGCATGCAGGAGGATCACAACACTCCCAGTATCAGGGATAGGGCATTGCAAGGTAGATCACAGCTATCGAGATCCTGCACAGGGCAGTGCAGAGAGGAAGATCACAACACTCCCGGTATCAAGGATAGGGCACTGTGTGCAGGAATATCACAACACTCCCGGTATCAGGGATAGGGCACTGAGTGCAGGAAAATCACAACACCCCTGTTATCAGGGATAGGGCATTGCGTGCAGGAAGATCACAACACTCCCGGTATCAGGGATAGGGCACTGCGTGCAGGAAGATCACAACATCCCTGGTATCAGGGATAGGGCACTGCGTGCAGGAAGATCACAACACTCCCGGTATCAGGGATAGGGCACTGCGTGCAGGAAGATCACAACACTCCCTGTATCAGGGTTAGGGCACAAGTTCTAGTCACATTGACTGATCAGTGATCACATTACTTTTTTTTGTCAAGCTACCAACCGTTTCCACCCATCCCCCATATATTCATCACCTCAGTGGGAACCTTGGTAACATCAATAAATAAGAGGGCAGCCAGCCAATAGGAATACATATTCATTCCTAACTGACCTTAACTGACCTGAAAAGTGTCAAATTGTATCATTTTCTGTTAGTGCGCACTACCTCCCGTTAGTGCACACTAACAAAAAAACACAATTTTTCACGATAAATCGGTGGAATTCCTATTGTATCGAGTCCCTTACCGATTAATGATGATTTAAAGATTATCTGACGATAATTTAAATCGTTAAAAAACGATTCACATCCTTAGTTTGCATTATCATATATGCTATTTTATAAACAACAAAATTACGTACATATTTTTGGTTGCACATGCACATTTACCTGCTCTAAAAAGATGTGGCCTATGTGGTATTCAGGGGTGAGGCCAAGGGTTTTGCGCATTAAATTGATATTATACAGTATAAGAGATTTATGTGAATACATTCAGCAACGTATTGCATATTAATGTTAAATTCAAACCGCCTAATATGTCCCCAACAGACAAGCTTAACTTACACACATAGGGGTACATTTTCAAAAACAGCGCGCGCGCATACTTTTGTTCGCGCACCACGCGAGAACAAAAGTACGCTGGATTTTATAAGATACGCGTGTAGCCGCGCGTATCTTATAAAATCCAGGGTTGGCGCGTGCTGCCTGTTCCCTCAGAGGCCACTCCGAAATCGGAGCGGCCTCGGAGGGAACTTTCCTTCTGCCTCCCCTCACCTTCCCCTCCCTTCCCCTACCTAACCCACCCCCCCCGGCCCTATCTAAACCCCCCCCTACCTTTGTTGGCAGATTTACGCCTGCCTCTGGCAGGCGTAAATCTGCGCACGCCAGCGGGCTGCTGGCACGCCATCACTGGACCCGGGGGCTGGTCCAGAGGCCTCGGCCATGCCCCTGGACCCATTCCAAACCGCCCCCTGACCCCGGACACGCCCCCGGACATGCCCCCTCCCGCCCCTTTTACGAAGCCCCGGGACTTACGTGTGTCCCAGGGCTATGTGCGCGCTGGCGGCTTATGCAAAATAGGCACGCCGGTGCGCGAGTGCCCTGCGTGCGTAAATCCGGCCGGATTTACACGCGCAGGGCTTTTAAAATCCGGCCCATAGTTTATTGTATTAAATTGTTACCGTACTATGATGGCACATGATTAATTTGTAATCTATACCACTCATATTTTCATTATTGTGCCTTGCTGTAAACTGTTGTGATGGTTATCTAACTTAACGACAGTATAGAAGAGTTTTTAAATAAATAAATAATTAATAAATAAATAAATATAATTTTACACCTGCTAATTATCTAACGCAATTGATATTGGACTCATCTGTTATCTGTTATACTCATATGTTATCTGCTGTTTTTGAGTGTGAGGTCTGGGGGAACTGGGAGAAGTTCAGAGTGAAGAGATGAAGTAATAGGAGTGTCTCAGTGAACTGGAGACAGACTGAGTGAACTGACAGAGGTCTCAGCAAACTAGTGATTTCAATAATCGATGCATATTTTAATATATACCTGCTTCCTCATGTAAATCAGAGTTTTACACATACAAGTAATATTTATTGTGCGTGTAAAATATATGCATATGTTTATAAAACAGGCAGTAAAAGTACACACTTTCAATGCATTGTAAACATTTGTGTGTACTGAAATATATGCATGTATGTGGGGTTAGGGAGCAGGTATACATGTATTTTATAATCTGAGTGGACCAGATATGTGCAGATTATAAAATACTATAGTAGATCTCTGCGCACCCATATATGCACGTATGTGGTGCTGCGCGGAGATCTTTGAAAGCTATCGTCATAATGGAAGTAATTTTCAAAAGGATTTACATGCATAAAAATGGGCTTTTGAAATTTGCTATAACATATGCTATTTTTATGTGTGCAATTCCTTTGAAAATTACCTCCACATTGTATAAGAACAGAATTTTATGCACATATCAGTCACACAATTTTCAAATGAGCCATATGTGCAGGTAAAGCTCTACTCAGTGAAATAACACTGCTCAGTTTGCTTAGCAATATATATGAAACCTGCTAATGCATGCACTATCTCCGGCACTCAGACCTAGGATATTTTATTACCGACATTCATGTGTATAAACCAGATTATATGCACATAAATGATTTTGTAAATTACCCTCTTAGAAATAAATGCTCAGTAAGCCGGTGAACAGAGAAATTATCCAGATTAGATTACCCAGATAACTTTAGCTGAATATTCAGTGGGACTTATCCGGGCACGGGTTCCACTGAATAGATTCAGCTAAAGTTACCTGCATAAAGTTATCCAGGTAACTTTTGCTGCTTACCGGCTTAATGAATATTGAAAAAAAAATATATAAAATATATAATGGCCGAGTACCAGTTGATTCCCCCCACCCCCAATGTCTTCCCTGTCAGTGAGCACTGAAAGGAGATTGGTCTCTTCACTGACGGAAGAAACCAATCCCCATTCAGTACTGAGCTCTGACAGGGGATTGGCTGCTGTACCTGGGAGTGAAGTGCATAAATTAATAATAAGTGCCGGTATCTGTCAGCTGTTTTGGCACTTAGTATTCAGCAGAGTGAAAGGAAGTAAGAGCCTGTTCTGCTTTGGGGACAGTGTTGGGGTTTAGGAGTTGGGGGAGGGGATTTTTGCTCACAATTTTTTTGAAGGCAAGAAGTGGAGGGGCGGGAAATCAACGCTGTTCATCCCTGACAATTTTTAAAGATAATGGGGTCAGGCGGGGCAGGGTTCAGCCTGCACTACAATTGTTAATGTTTTTAAGAGCTAGGGGATGGGGACCTCAGCCACTATATCTATATCTATATCTATATATTTATTTAGTTATCTGGCTAACTTTAGAACAGCAGTTTTTCTCATCAGAGTTAGCCAGATAAATTTTTGACATATCTCAAAACTACCCTTAACTGTCTCTTTTTATACAGCTAAATTTTGTGTGGGCAATGATGTACCTGGACAAAATTTAAATTGTGAGAGACAGGAAATATTCAAACATCGGTTTTGTCTTGCTAAAAATCCTTTGAAAATTGACTTCTTAATGATTGCTGCAGAAAATAAAATTCCACTTATTTCAGCTTAGAAGACATGGTCATTGGAATGAAATATGAAAACATGTCAGGACTGAGATAAGTGTACTAGTTTTAAATTTAATATAGCACCTAGAACGCCAAACAGCTTATGTAAGACCCTCTATTCACGGGCAGACATTTTATGTGTACAGCTCGTTTCTCATAGGGGTCACTGTTACTTTAATCAAAGTCATGCATAAACTCAATTTTTTGTTTTTCAAAAAAGTACAGCGGGTTGAAACGCAGCCCGCTTTGATAAAAGAAGGATCAGCACGGAGAAAATACGCCGCAAGAAAAAGATGTTGTCTACGATTATCTGAATTGGTTTCCTTCTTTTCCCCTGAAGCAGGACAGCGGTCCGAAACATGGCCATGTCGGGTTACCTGGGACCTTTTCAGTGCGGATAAGTACCCGTTTTTTATCTGGATTGGGATTTGCTTTATAATTTTTGAAAAAAAACCTTGAAAAACAAAAAATTGAGTTTATGCATGACTTTGATTAAAGTAACAGTGACCCCTATGAGAAACGAGCAGTACACATAAAATGTCTGCCCGTGAATAGAGGGTCTTACATAAGCTGTTTGGCGTTCTAGGTGCTATATTAAATTTAAAACTAGTACACGGTTGATTTTTTGATTGTTTACATTGGTGTGTACTGGAGTACACCAGTTGGTGTGTGTGGGTTTCTGTGTGTGATTGAGGACTGAGATAAGAACATAAGACTTAAAAGGTTCTTAAAATGTTTCATTTAGTAGCCAGTTTGCTATTGTCTACCATATTACTTTAGGGCCACAGTACATCTCCCAGCCTTCCCTTTCCAATATTATGAAAAATTAATGGAGAGAGGAGAAGGAATGATTCCCTTCTGCTACACAGCTGTTGACTTAAAAAATGGTCCTGGGTGAGCTCTTATGCTCCTTTGCCCATAAATGTTGAGTGCCACCATCCCTGTTTGAAAAAGCAGGGCTGACCCTTTAAAAAGAGAAGGTAGTTAACATTTTCAAGGGATGTTTTCAGATAGAATTTTTTTATATTTTTCAAAGCATAAAAAGTTCTAAAATGTCAAAATTGCTCCAAAGACATGAATTACATGTATGCAGCTATGATAACACGCTGACTGAATTATTCCTACTAAAGTCAAGAGTAAATACATTTAGGTGGTGAGGTCTTACAGAGACAAATATAAAGTGCATATTTATTTAGTTGAATCAGTATTTGTGGAAGAAGTTAAAGGCATATATCTGATGCATCCTTCTCCTGTGTGGTCTGAATACATTTTTTTAGGCTATTTCAAATATCTTTTGTGTCTAAATACCTCAAAATTTAAGCTTTTCTGCAATTGGTATTTGGGTTTTTTTTCTGTTATTCACCATTCATAGACCAAAAATCATTTTGAATTGAGACCTTGTTTTTTTACCAGTTTATGCAATGAAAATGATAGTATGCATTAAGAAACCTCCTTTACTATTTAATGCTGATACTGAGAACAGGCCGATACAGAAAGAAACGCAGGAGAGCGGGCGAGCGCCCAGGCCAGTGTCCTGTGCATGCGATACAGTAAATAAAAATATGCCCATAGTGCCTCCTTTTTGACAGGAGCGGCGGCTGTCAGCGGGTTTGACAGCCGACGCTCAATTTTGCCAGCATCAGTTCTTGGACCTGCTGACAGCCAAGGGTTCAGAAACTGGACGCCGGCAAAATTGAGCATCCGGTTTTCAACCCGCGAGCCACGGGCTGATTTTAAATTTTTTTATTTTTAATTATTTTTTACTTTTGGGACCTACGACTTAATATCACCATGATATTAAGTCAGAGGGTGTACAGAAAAGTATACAGAAAAGCAATTTTATTGCTTTTCTGTATACTTTCCCGGTGCCAAGAGAAATTAATGCCTACCTTTGGGTAGGCGCTAATTTCTGAAAGTAAAATGTGTGGCTTGGTTGCACATTTTACTTTCTGAATCACGCAGGAATAACTAATAGGGCCATCAATATGCATTTGCATGTTGCGGGCACTATTAGTTTCGGGGGGGTTGGCCGTGCGTTTTCGACGTGCTATTACCCCTTACTGAATAAGGGGTAAAGCTAGCGCGTCGAAAACACGCGTCCAACTGCGGATTAACAGTGCGCTCCACCGGAGTGCACTGTACTATATTGGCCTGACTGTTAGTTAAGCAAGTATGGTTAGACAGTTTACTGTGTATGCCTGTGCTTTCTGTTTCATAATTCCTTTTCACAACACTAAAATACTTTGAGAGAAGAAAAATGTGATGCTGCTGAGAACTACCTGAAAATGAAAATTTAAAAGTAACCATTCTCTGTACTTTTAGCAATCTGATTTTGATTTTTCTGCCAGATCCAAGGGTTGATTCATATTTGCTAGATACATTAAGTACTCAAATATCCTACATTTTGTGTGGTTATAACAAAACTTAAATTATTGGTTTGCCACTCCTGATTTATGTGTATCAAATATGGATGTGAATGGCATGATTCTTATATCTGAGAATGACCAAATGATGGCCTTGGATTTATGTACCTATCATGGTTAAGCAGCCATTGCAAATTCAGCAATTTAAAACAAAATTCCTTAGTCTGGATAGTAGGAAACAAATGAAATTTTGAACACAGATGAAAAATGACATTGAACTGGATCAATAATCTTTTTGGCTAATCAAAGGAAAAATATAAAAATGGTTGAAAGTTATCTCCGGGCCACAGACATAGATTGAGACTTATTGGTCTTTGAAATCCCCCTTCACAGGATGTAAGATCTTTCATTTGCCTTTTCTTGATTAAACTGGGACTAGAAATGCAGAAATTCACTCAGCGCATAGGTTGACTACAAAACAGGATTAACTCAGTTTGCCCTTGGTAAGCTGGAGCTGACTTACCAGGGATAGCTGACCCTGTCCCTGGCCAAACCAGTTTCATGTGGCCTAGCTTTGCACCTGATGCATCAGATGTGCTCTATAGACTAGTAGGATCAGTAGTGATTTTCTGCCAGGTCATGCTAGGTTGCCAACCCAGAACGCTTCTGAACATTTTTCCTTTTCCCCACTGGGAAGAAGTGGAAGGTGGACCTGACCCGGCACCCTATTAGAAAATTATCACTGAGTGGATGAATAGTTGTTTTATGAGACTTCTCGATGAAAAAAGAATGTGATACATAAAATTTGATTTGTGTCTATAGGTGGGGAATATTTTAATACAAGCTGATCAGTTTGGGCCATTCATCAATTAAACAGCTCACTAAATTCCACCTAATGAGGCAATAGTCAAATTCTTTCCGTGGTTAAAAATGTACTTAATCTGCAGAAGTAAGGGCTTTGAATATTAGTGACTTATCAGTGGATAAAAGCATGTGCACTGTTCAATAATGCACTTATTTTTTATTTATTTAGATTTAAATTCCGCTTTTCACACTTTTTTCAGTGCTTCAAAGTGGGCTACATTCAGGTACTGTAGGTATTTCCCTATACTCAGAGGGCTTACAATCTAACTGGCCGATTCAGTATGGTGTGCTCAGCCGAGCGCACCTTTAGCCTCGGTTTGGCCGTGTGTTTTCGACGTGCTATTTTTACCCCTTATACAGTAAGGGGTAATAGCGCATCGAAAATGCGCAGCCAACCTCCCTCCCCCTGAAACTAATAGCGCCCGCAACATGCAAATGCATGTTGATGGGCCTATTAGTTATTCCTGCACGATACAGAAAAGAACAAAGCAGCAGCAAGAGTGGGAAGAATACCCTGAAGCTTCAAAAGAGGGCACAGAAAATAGTGATATGAGTCCTCAAAGGCAGCACGAGAGGCAAAGTAGCACCAAGAGTGGTTTCAGCATCCTAAGACACCATGAAGGGGGGAATGAAGCAGAAAAGGTGGCAAGAAAAACAAGTTACAGATAAAAGGACAAAGCAGAACAAAGAGTGGCATCAACACACCAAAGCACCATAAGAGATGCAAAGCATCTCTTATGGTGCTTATGGTGCAGTGGCAAGAACACTTCAAGGTGTAGAATCTCGGGTGTGACAGCAAGGCAGAGTGATAGCAAGACCCTTAAGGTGCAAAGTCTGGGTATGGCAGGAATGCCGAGTGGAGGAAAGACCCTAAGGTGTAGGATACGGGGTTTAGTAGCAAGGCAGAGTAGCATGGGAAATGTTTGTTTTCCTGTTGAAGCACTTGCAATTGTCAGATTTAGTACACGAGAATGATCTGTCACTAGTATCACTTTTGTGACATAAGCTTGTATTACATTTCTGAGTTGAAACTGATCTTGCTGCTTGGTGGAATTTTGGGGTTCTTGTGAAATCTGCTTTTCGATTTAAACTTTTGTTACAGTTAGAACATGACAATGGTCTATCACAGTGTGGTTTTCCTGGTAATTTGTGAGATTTGATTTATTAAGAAAGCTTTTCCCATATTCAGTAGCTGAACACAATCTCTTTTCTTTGTTGATTATCTGGTGTTGTATTAGTTCTCTCTTCCTATTGAAACCTTTCCAACATTCAGAACATGTGAAAAATCTCATTTGTGCATGTTTTCCATTGTGCTTGGTTTCTTCCTTCTGACTGAGTTTTTGGGGGGACAACACACCTAAGAAAGAAGGGTGGGATAACTAGGCTGGGATCCTAGAGATGAACAACAAAACAGTATGGTAGTAGCAAGATCCCTAGGGCGGTACATCAGGAGCATGGCAAGTAGATATATTGCAACAAGATCCCTAAGGTGGTACATTTGGTGCATGGCAAATAGGCAGAGCAATGGCAGGAAGACCCTAAGGTCATGAGACATGAGAGGTAGGCAGAATGGGAGCAAATCTTTCAAAGTGCTTTCAGTTATCTTTACTACTGGGGGAATTCTGTGCAAAAAAAATTTAAATTCTGCACACTAAAACTTAAAATGTTTCAAAATTCTGTATACTTTATATTGTCAGAATAACACAATATACATGACAGTCTTTATGAAATTAATTTAATATGTAATACAGAAAAAGTTATTACTTAAAGATGGTGTTTTAAATATTTTGAACAGAATTTCCCTAGAAGTACACTTAGGGGTAGATTTTATAAATTTACGCGCGTGCGTACTTTTGTTCGTGCACCAGGTATGAACAAAAGTACGCTGGATTTTATAAGATACGCGCGTAGCCTATAAAATCCGGGGTCTGCACACACAAGAGGGTGCACATTTGTGCAACCTGCATGCGCCGAGCCAGGCGCGCGCTGCCTGTTCCCTCCGAGGCCTCTCCAAAATCGGAGTGGCCTCGGAGGGAACTTTCCTTCCGCCTCCCCTCACCTTCCCCTCCCCTCCCTTCCCCTACCTAACCCACCCCCCCGGCCCTATCTAACCCCCCCCCCCCCCACCTTTGTTGGAAGATTTACGCCTGCCGGAAGCAGGTATAAATCTTTGCGCGCCAGGGGGCTGCTGGCGCGCCATCACCCAAACCGAGGGCTGGTCCGGTGCCTCTGTGAGATAATGTGTTGCAGAAATTTGTGCTCAGTTCTGCTTTGCTGGGGGGTGCTGAGGGTTTCTCTTGTAAACTGCTTTAGATGTTTCTTTACAGGCAAAGTGACTTTGGTGTATTGAGGTGGGGGAGGAAGTGGTAGCTGGTAGGGTGCTGCTCTTGCATGCACTACTCTTTCCTGTGCACACTTACACATACACATACAGGGCACACAGCACCTTCTACTCTTTCCCCTCCTTTATTTAGTCCTATAGCTCCTCTTATCCCAAGGCTGAGTGAGACATGGAGATCATTCACTGAGTATTGGATATGACTTATTCTGAGTGTTGGGAGGAGCTCTGGAGCCACATGTAGCAGTCAAGGTAAGTAACTGAGCTGGCTGCCCATGTCTTACAGATTTACTGTATCCCTTCTGCATTTGTATGTATATATACATACAAATTCCCGTTGGTCAGTGTAAGGTACGGGAGGAAGGCACAGCTGAGGAAAGCGTTTAAACTCTCTTTGCTTGTGATCCTCATTGCGTGGCCGCCTAACAGAGGGGCTACCCCGTGCTCATAGATTCTATTGTTTTCTACCAATGTGGAAATTTCTACATGTGTGACAAACACACACTTCCAGACATCTGAGGTTGTCTTCCTATGTCTCCCCTTTAAAATGAAATAACCATTTATTGCTTGTGAATCCGCTTGATATCTGGTTCTCCCATTATTCTTATAATATGTAATTAACCATATTTCATGACTTATGTGTTAAAAGAAAGCTATATTTCTATTATTTTCTGCTTACATAGTTTTCAATGTATTTGAAATTGAAACGTCAATAAAAAAAATAAATTAAAAATTAAATAACCTTTCTATGGATATTAACCACAAAACCAGCACTTCCCATGCTTTTCCTATTTCCAACATATAAATTAATTTAAGCCAGTATAACAAGCCAATCTTCGTTTTAAACATAGATGCACTGTTGGCTCCCCATGCTTTGGCATGTGTGGAGCCCCATAAGATTTTCGGGTGTCCGTTGCATCAGGGGTTCCCCCCAAGGAAGCTGTTTTTGGTGAAACAAGGGCCTTGTTGGGGCATTTGGCAACATACACAGGAGAAACACTGTTTTCGTTAGAGTCTTCAAGTTAGTTTTTGAATAAATATAAATTGTTCATATTTGTCGCTGTATAAGTTGTCTGTTTTGAGCAATGCTTTTTTGAGTTAGCATTTTCAACAAATTGACATTCTATTATGACATAGAAACATTTATAATGTTTATATATATATTTCTAAGTTAACCCACACTATAAAACATTGTGATGTCTTTTGATTTTGGTATGTGAACAAGTAATATATGACACAACAGTGAATCAGTATTCATAAAGAACCTGAATACCGGCAGGGAGGTACTTGTATTAGATTCTTAAACTCGTGCATATATATAGGGATACGTGTTAGGCTGTTAGATGTGCTATACTCAACAGCATTAAGGTGTTCTTTTATTTTAATTGTTTCAAATAATATACTAATAAAGATTTACTTTTTCATTGTTACCATTCCATACACATACGTGCTCTTTTTCCATTCCCTTGGAGTGTTTTGCTTGTCTATTATAAGAGATTCATGTGTGTCTCAGCCCCCTCTCTTCCTTTTAAAATTTGGAAGAAAGACTATTGGGGCTTTCAGCACTTCCCTAACTCTTCTTTTCACCATTCAAGCCCTCTCCATTTTCACACTATCTGCTCAGTGGAGGCTGCTATATCCCCACACCAGTTTTTGTTAATGAAGGTGTGCCTATATTAACAGGATGGAGGCGGTCCAAAGAAGAGTACCAAAATGGTGTGGGGTCTTGTGCGGAAGATTTGTGAGGAGAGGCTGAAGGATCTGCATATGGATACCCTGGAAGTGAGGAGGTGTAGGAGAGATATGATGCAGACCTTCAGATGCCCGAAAGGTTTTAATGATGAACGTATTTTGAACCTTTTCCATTGGAAAGGAAACAGTAGAACTAGGGGGTCATGAAATGAAACTTCAGGGAATACAACTCAGATCCAATGTCAGGAAATATTTCTTCACAGAAAGGGTGGTGGACGCCTGGAATGCCCTTCTGGAGGAGGTGGTGAACTGAACACAAAAACAGTCAAAGAATTCAAAGGGGCATGGGATAAACACTGTGGATCCCTAAAGGCTGAAGGATGGAAATGAAGAAAAGGGTGCATGGGGAAACCTGCTCGGTGGCGGTAACTATCTTTAACAATATGCTTGGGAATTACTACCCATAACCAATAAGCCTTGATGCTTTGGACACAGCTGCTCTCCACTCTGACATTATCCTTCACTTTTATGGCATGGGGGGGGGGGGGGGGGAGGGGAATTGGATTCAGAGGACAACCAACATGGGCCCCAACATTTACAGTCTGGGGTACTGATATGCAGACATAAGGGAAAAAGCACAGGACTGCTTCTACGGCCAAGTTCAAAAGCAAAGCATATCAAGCAGCACTGTCTGAATTTTCAAGAAAACTTCTCACTCAGTGAAATGTTGCTTTATTAATATATAAGGCTTGGGGTAAATTGCACAGAGTGGCAGTTAATATTCTTAATAGAAATTTAGGCGTAACCTGAACCGTTACACCTAATGGTTGCTACCATAGGAAACTTGCTGGGCAGATTGGATGGTCCATTTGGCCTTTTTCTGCTGTCTGTACTATATTACTATATTATACAGGAAGAGAAGATACTGTAAGAAAAAACTGACAAATGGGTTAGTGAATTGGTCCAAAGATAATATGTAGATCTGTGCCTGAAATTATGAAAATGATAGAAAATGAAAATGATGAAGAATTATCTCATTAGATTATACAAGCTAATAAAGTAAAGAGGCTATTAGAGACACCAGATCTTACTATTATATGATTTATTCATAAACTGTAGTACAATATATACTGTCACAGTTCATGTCTAATGCACATTGACCAAAAAACTGTAAAAAAAAAATAAATTCTAATGTAACCCAGAAACCAGATTATACTAATGGCTTACCATATAAAGAAAATGTTACAAATACACATCACTGATGTTATTTTGTAACCTAATAAGAATAATATACGCTCCCAAAGATACATAAGAATCTACAGCAACCTCCGGGACGTCCGATCGTTGCGAGTAGGGGCTATATTCTGGAACCATTGTCTAATTTTTTGGATTTCTTTTTAAAGCCGTTTGTGATAAAGTCTGCTTCATTTATACAAGATACCACTCATATGTTGAATATTTTACAGTCTTTACCCCCATTGCCAAAAGAATGCCTCTTGGTGACCTTGGATGTAGCAGCTTTATATACCAATATTGCTCAAAAAGAAGCTTTTACATTGATCACTGAGATTTTACATTCACGAGAATGGCCGCATCGAGTTCCCACCTCTTTTTTGATTTCATTGTTAGAACTGGTATTGTTTCGAAATTTCTTCAAATTTGGATCAACCTATTACCGCCAGATGCAAGGGGTGGCAATGGGGGCTACAGTTGCCTCTGAGGGCACCTGCCACCAGGAGGCGGAGCACAGAAGGAGAGAGAGGCAAGCTGGAGCTTCACCAATAATGGCCCGGGGTCTCTGCGGGTTGAGCCCTTGGATTCCCGGGCTGCCTGGGCTTAGGTGGGCCTCTGGGGGTCTCCCGGAGAGATGACGGCGAGGTGTGCCCACAAGGAGTAAGGGTGCGTGGCTGACGGAGAACAGACGAGCTAGACTGGAACAGAGAGTACCAGAGACCAGAGGTACAAAGCAGGAACAGGAGATCCTCCAGGCAGGGTAGGCAGCGCCTATTGGTCTAGCTCGAGGAAGGCTGCTGACAGCGTCGAAGCAGGTGAAACTGTGGTCACAGGAGAAGCGAAAAGAGTGTCCAAATGGAGCACAAGGGTCAAAGCCAGGGTATCCATCTGAGGAAGGTCAGCCAAAGCAAGGGTCAGTTCTAGGTACCATTTTTGAGTATGGTCAAAAGGCAAGCAGAGGTCAGTTCCAGATATCAGTCCGAGCATGGTCAAGGCAAGCAGAGGTCAGTTCCAGGTATCAGTCCGAGCGTGGTCAAAAGCAAGCCGAGGTCAGTACCGGGTATCAGTCCAAGATGGGTACAACGTGGGTTGTGGAAGTTAGAACAGACTCAGGAACGAAGGAACACAGGAACAGGTGCTGGAACTTCAGGAAGGACCATGGGAACACAGAAGGAAAACTCAGGAGCACTGGAACAAGCACAGGAACGCGGGAACACTGGAACAAGCACAGGAACAAGAACAGGAGTGTAGGAACATTGGAACAAGCACAGGAGCAAGAACGGAAGCACAAGAACACTGGAACAAGCACAGGAACAAGCATAGGACGGCAACTAGCTCACACTGAGTGTGATGACCTGTTTGCCAAGGCGAGGGACTGAGGTGCAGGCCCTCGCTTAAGTACTGAGCTACGTGACATCAGTGCATGGCGCGGAGCGGTTTCCCACCCCTGGCCCTTTAAAGGGCTGGGCAGTCCATGCGTGCGTGCCTAGGGGCGGAGCCGAGGGCGCCGAGCCCTGGCGTGTGGCGTGGAGTGAGGCCTGGGACACCGAAGCGCTCGAGGGAGCCGGAGATGCTGCTGCCCTGGACCAGGGACGCAGCCGGCTTGCCGCGGCAGCGGGAGAGGTAGGTCCGGAACCTGCGGAACTAGGAAGAAGGTGAACAGGCCCGGGTGTGGCCCTAGTGCGGCCGGGGCGCGCAGCACTAGGAGGATCTCAATGACCTGAAGAACTGGGTGAATTGCTGGAGGAATGGGAAAGCTGGTGATTTCATTTACACTCATATACCAACTTATGCTCATAAATCAGTGTTCTAGGTGAGCAAGTTGTATTTTGTTCATATACAAAATATATGTGTGTTATGTTTCTGAAATAGATAGGAAAAGTACACACTTTCAATGCATTGAAATATGCTCTTTCCATACATTTCTGGTATTCACACATTGGCAGATATAAGTGCATATGTTGAGTGATGGACATACACATATTTTATAATCTGCACATACCTGATATGTTCAGGTTATAAAATACTGTAGTCATTCTTTGCATGGCCATATATGCGCATAAATGTGGCCATGCAAAGTTATTTGAAAGATGTCCTCCCTTTATGTTGGATATAATGGATCATCTTAAGTTTTAGATAAGTATCCCTTCAAGGACCTTATTTCCTTTAATCTGTTTCCTGCATGCTTGATCGTTTTTTGTACCTTTTTCAGCACTGTATATAGCACATAAAATTTGCCAATATATGATTCTACTAGTTGAGTTTGCACGATACATTTTTCAGTAACTGCAAGGTGCCTGGTATGATATTGCCTAAAATTATCTTTGCAATATGAATTGAAATATTGTTTTTAATCTTCTGTTTTCTTCTCTTTATTAGTTAAAGCAATACATCATTGTCATTATCACAAGAATACCTTCTGTACTGATTTTTCTTAGACATTAAACTAGTTCTATCCTATTTTTCCCTGTGCATTGTCATCCCAGGTTTACATGTACATACTTTCCATACTGTTGATAACAAGAATAAAGAGGAAGATCCTGTTTCGATGGATATGACTTTATTGCTCTAGTAATAATTAACCAAAATCTCCTAAAGTGTGATCTCTTCCCACCAATAGTAAATGAACTTCTGTTCAGTTCCTCCAGCCTATGAAAAATTCTTATCAGTTCACCAGCAACAGCATCACTGAAGAGCGAGGATGCCAGAGGGAAGGAGGCTGGAGCAGCCACAGCAGTGCCAATATCACCCTGCCACCATGGAGCTGGAGACCAAAGGGTAGGGGTGACAGAGAAACTAGGCTGCAGCAACAATATCACCAGACTACCACTGAGTCAGAAAACAACAGAGCGTAGGAATGCTGGAGAAGGCCAGGCTGCTGAGCTGGAAATCAAAGGTGAAAAGGAATATATAAAAGACCCATATTTAAAAGCAGGGAAAAGACCCAGGAAGAGGGAAGATGTTAAAGGAAGCAGTAAATAAATGAAACTAAAGGCACACATAGGAAAAAGGGCAAGGCACCCAGTGGGATGGGGTACGGAAGGAGAGTTGAGATACAAAAACAAGAGGGAAGAGACACAAGTTAGAGTACCTTCTACTGAACCAGCAAATAATAGCATTATGTTACGTATAGGAGAGAAGCAAAGGAAAAAAAAAGAGATTGCTTAAGAAGGTGTTTATTCTTCATGTGATATTTTAATTTGTTCAGTCTTTAATGAAGCCTTAGATCTCAAAGGAATAGATACTTGTGTCATGTCAAACATCTAAAAAGCGAGGAGCACCAAAAATGATAATGGCTGCAGAAATGAAGAAGTCCAAGAAAGCCGTAAATGATTGTTTCAAGCCTGGTCACAGCTCAAATAAGAGCTTGCCAAGTCCAGGAGTTTTAATATATCACCTGACAGAAGCTTAAATAAAAGCAGACATCCCTCTGGAAAAGGTAGATAACTTTACATTTAAAACAAATTTGGGAAGAAAACTATGGGAGTTGGCTGAGCACTGCCTTGCTGTACCTGGACCCTATACTACTTGTAATCTAGATTGAAGCTTTTTGGTTTATGGTGTGGTGCAGTCTTAAGCCTATAAACATCACTGAAATAAAAAAAAAATGTTAATGTTAGCAAATTAGCCACACATGAAGGTAGAGAGCAGGAAATATTAGACAGTCCATCCAATTTTAAGTTGATGCAAAAGTTCTTTGTTTAATTTTTACTCTTTCCAAGCGGCAACTCCAAAAGCTCTAATGAAATACAGTAGTTTTCAACCAGGTCCCCCGGAATATCTCTTTTTCCGTGTTGAATGTTAGCAAATTAACCAGGTCATTCATCAAAATGCATTATGGCGTTAACAATTGCGATAACGGGTTAATGCATGTGATAAGAACAGTAACACATGGCGCAAATGCACATTTTTGGGAGGGGCGAGATCAGGGAGGAGTTTGGGTACGATTTAGAAAAATGAAAAGCAATATCGCAAGGTTTTAACTACACTTTTTTTTCCTGGTGAGAAGCTATGTGATATGCCCAAAATGGCCATAACGCAATTTGAAATAAATTTTGGCCATAAGAGAGAGAGAGAGAAAGAAAGGGAGAGAACCTCTGGGGATGACCTCACAGTGTGCAACTATTTTTTATCTTTATAGGAGGGCCACCTAATAGGTCGAGGTGAGGTGTTGGTGGTGCTTTAGGGTTTAGGGGTCAGTTTCTCATGTAGAGTGAGAGGTACGAACTGCACAGTACCCCTTGGTAAAGATTTGACATCATTTGGAGTGAGGAAAGTCTCACAAAGATGAAATTTAGTACTATGTTATCTCACCCTAGCTTGATAGTACCCTGTTATAGAGTCCATTTGTTATGGTTTTGAGATATTGGAGTGGATTCTTGGGTACTGCGGTGATGGCCACTCCCATGGGGAGGAGCCCCATGGGGAACTGCAATACTAGGCTAGACTCTATACACTTAGACACAGAGGATTTGTATTTATTATACAGCTTGGAGATACTGGCCAGGGGTGGCAGTAGTGAGGTAATCCAGTAGAAGCAGTCCAGGGGTCCTCAGCAGAGGAGACCAGTCCCACACTTGAATAGATGGTAGGCAGCGCGAGGAAGTAGAGGAAGTCCTGGATGCAGACTCCCAGCGTTGAGCTTTAGGTGAAACAGACTGACAAGGTTAGATTACTCACTGAAGTAGATATCGATGGAGATTCTGGCAGGCAGAAGTAGTTGAATTACAGGCACCAAGGCAGGGAGAGCAGGCCCTCGAGGAGCGAGTACCTGGTATCCCAGATAGGCACCTGAAAGAAAGCATAAGGGCCCCCGAGGAGCAGGTACCCAGGTTAGAGATGAAATACTCTGAAGGGCAGAGAGAGCTTTCAGCGGCAGCAAGGAAGCGGCAGAGCAGCTTAGACCGGAGGCATTCCAATCCAATCACGATCCTTGCTAACTCAGTTTGTTAGCAAACGAAGGGCAGGCTAAATACCCGGATGGCTTGATGTCACTCGGAGGGGACGCCCCTGAGGTTCCCGCCATGACATGGATAAAGATGTGGGTGGCATCTGCGCCCGCACCCTAGGAGGCCCTCAGGAGAAACATGGCGAACACCGTCGCCGTTGCCGTTTCACGGATGCCGGAGAGAGCGGCATGAAGACGCGGCATCAGCCATCTTCCCAAGGCTTGAGGAAAGAGAAGGAAGAAAGGTGAGGCACAGAGGTTGAAGCCGTCTGAGACTGATGGACGCAACACCATCAAGCTAGGGTGAGAGAACATAGGAGAAATGACTAGGGATGTGCATTCATTTGTGCCAAAATAGGAAAAAGACACAATATTTCCTATTTCATCGAGTTTCGGGAGGGTGTCAAAACAACAAGAAAACCCACGAAATTTTATGTGGTTTTCTTATCATACTTTGGGGGGGGGGGGGAGAAAGGTCACATTAAAAAAACCAAAATAACCCTACCCAATCCTTCAAATTTAATTAATTGCAACCCCCACCATCCCGACCCCCCCAAGATTTGCCTGACCCTCCCCCCCCAAGACTTACTGAAAGTCCATGGTGGTCCAGCGGGGCCCCAGGAGCAATATCCCCCTCTCGGGCTGTCGGGTGTCATTAATCAAAATGGCGCCGATTGGCCCTTTGCCTTTACCGTGTGACAGGGGCTAGCGGTGCCATTGTTTGGCCCCTGTCACATGGTAGGAGCAATGGATGGCCTGCGTCATTTTTTAAGATGGTACCAGCCGTTCATTGCTCCTACCATGTGACAGAGGCTGGCCAATGGCACCGATAGCCCCTGTCACATGGTAAGGGCAAAGGGCCATTGGTGCCATTTCGATTACTGGCAGTTGACAGCCCGAGAGCGGGAGATTGCTCCCGGAACCCCCACTGGACCACCAGGGACTTTTGGTAAGTCTTGGGGGGTCAGTCGGGCAAGTCTAGGGGGGGTCAGGAGGGTGGGGGTTGCAATTAATTAAATTTGAAAGGTGGGGTGGGTTTGGGTTTTTTTCTTTTACAACCCCCCATCTGCCTCCCCCCCCCCCCCCCCGGGATTCGGGTTTCATTTCAGGGGGCAGATGAAATAAAATCAGCCCGAACCGTGGGAAAATGAAATTTCCTGCGGCGGGCCGATAACGAAGGCTGAACCAAAAGGTTTTGCCAAATCACATCTCTAGAAATGACATCTTTGTGAGACTTTGTGAAGGGACCTAGTCTCGAGCTGGGCCTAGACCCAAGTCATTATTTCTTTTATATTGAAGTAAATGGGGCCTACAAATCATATGAATGAACCAACACAAATTTTTTGAGGCTGTACATCCCTAATGGCAGGGACCAAAGAAGGGGAGGTGACTGAAGTGGTGCTGTAGGTGGTAGCCTAGAAGAGATTTCATGATTAATCTTGTCAATCTTTTCATGGAAGAAGTCAGCTATAGTTTGGGCAGAAAGTGAAGGGGAAATGGGAGACAAAGACAGTTTCCATTGGAAAGAAATCAGTAGAACTAGGGGTCACAAAGTAAAACTCCAGGAAAGACGACTCAGAATCAACATCAGGAAATATTTCTTCATGGAGAGGGTGGTGGATGCCTGGAATGCCCTTCTGGAAGGGTTGGTGAAGACAAAAACAGTGAAATATTTCAAAGGGGCATGGAATAAACATTGTGGATCCCTAAAGGCTAGAGGTTGGAAATGAAGAAAAGAGTGCATGGGGATACCTTGCTGGTGTGGCGGTTACTACCCCTAACCAATAAGCCTTCATACTGTTGATGCAACTCCATCATTGCTCTCTGCTTCAACAGCAGGAGGAAAAGGGGAATTAGATTCAGACTGCACCCATAAAGGACACTGAATTTTATGGTCTGGGAAAACAAATAAGCATGGGGGTAATTTGCTGATGAAGCTGTTACTACCCTTAGCTAATAAGCCTGATACTTTTGATGCAACTCCAACATTGCTCTCTGCTTCAATGGCAAGAGGTAGTGGGGAACTGGACTCAAACAGCAACCAACAAGGGCCCTGACTTTGATAGTCTGGGAAACTGATAAGTATGGGGGTGACTTGTATGGCACGACAGATAGTACCATAAGCTTGCTGGGCAGATTGGCTGGACCATTTGGTCTTTTTCTGCTGTTATTTCTATGTCTCTATATTTCTATGGAAGTGAGTGAGGCAAAGAAACAGCAGAGATTGGAGGCAAAGATGTTTGTTAGAAGGACATAAGAATCTTTCTTTGCAAGTGTAATAGCAGACTGGAAAGAGGTGCGCATGAATTTGAAATGTATGAAGTTAGCATGGGCATGGGGCTTTAGCCAGAAATGCTTCACAGAGTGGGCAGCACAGGAACATAGGAAGCAAATTCTAGAGATGAGCCATAATATGATTCCTAGAACTCTGCACTATGAAAATATTTTGTGAAAATACAGTTTAACAAGTGGAGTCCTATTGTTGTTTGAATCCTGTGCATAGGCAGCAAAGTTTTAATGACATGCCATATATCACTTAATGCCTATATGAATCCATTTGATAAATGGGCATACTTCCTCATTTATAATATGCATATTTTTCCCATCTCTCTTTTTCAAGGCTGATGCATTACATTTTAGAAATGTATCCACTCTGTAGAATGCATATATCTACATAGTATTAGAGGCAATGCTCCTGAAAAAAATTGCCAGTACATTTCTGTAGTATAATCCATTCATTTAAGACTGGCTTTTTTGATCTTCCCATAGCTAGCTCTTTCTGTCTGGGTTGGCATCTTGATGCACAACCTGGGTCTTTGTAACGAGAAGGTTCCCAAGGTAGATTGCTCAGGTTTCTTCAAGCCAGCCTGCTGTTCCAACTACACTCAGTTTTGGTTAAAAACAATACAAAAAAAAACCCACCAACAACTTATCAGGCCTCTCTGTGTTCAGTAAGTGGGAAATAATGTATCTTATGACAATATGACTGTGAGAACCATGGTTTATTAAGAGGAGGGAAAACTAGTGCGTGGAGTGAATTATTGGGAGAATTGTTAACAATTGGAGTGAAAAATCTGGGAAAATACTTTGTCCTAACCCAGAAGAAGGAGCATATAATTGTTAAGGAGTCAATATATTAACTTTTACTGTATCCTTGCAACTGCTACAGCCTAGCTATGGAAGCCTATGTATCCTGATCAAATCAATTCTATGTCAGATACTTTAACCTCTTGTCATTTCCCGGAACAACCACACTTCCCACATCTCCCCTTCCCCCTCTAAACCCTTCTCCCTACACGCTCGCAACCTAGGCGCCACGATAGACAATCTTTTAAGCTTAAAACCTTTCGTTAAAACCATTTTAAAAGGTTGCTATTTCAAACTTCAGGTACTAAAGAAAATGAGATCTCTCCTTCACCTCTCCGACTTTCGAACTGTCCTTCAAACCATAATATTCTCAAAAATTGACTATTGTAACACCCTCCTCCTTGGTCACCCCACTCATCCATCAAACCCCTTCAACTGCTTCAAAATGCCGCAGCTAGAATTCTCACCCATACTCGCAAAAAAGACCATATTACTCCCATTCTGAGAGACCTCCATTGGCTCCCTATCGCCTCGAGAATTCAGTACAAAACCCTAACTCTCATACACAAGACTTTATTCAATGATAATATACAATGGCTACATGACTCCATCCTCTTTCATAAATCTGACAGACCCACCAGATCAGCCTAGCAAGGAATCTTATACACACGCCCTCCCAATCTCACACATCTCTCCTCCACAAGGGCCCGAGCATTCTCCTTAGCTAGTCCCACTTTGTTGAACAGAATGCCCCCAGACCTCCGCGTAGAGCCTTGCCTACAGAAATTCAAAAAACCCCTTAAAAACCTGGCTCTTTAAACTAGCCTTCGACTAACACCACCCCCTGCGAACCCATCTCCCTCCTAATTAACTCCCCCTTCCCTGATTATCTGCCTTATTTGTTACCCTTCACATTTTATTCTTACGTGTCCACCTCCCAACCGTTAAGTATTTAATTTAACTAGTTTATTTCTCCCGCCCCCTAATCACTCCCTGCTACATACTACTGAACATAATTTCCTCTCCCCCTTATTTATATTTCTTATTTATTCCCCTGCCATCAGCTCCTTTGAACCTTTATACCTCATTATTCTCTTATAACTTTATACCTCATTTTATACCTCATTATAATTTATTCCCCTGCCAACAGCTCCTCTGAACTTTTATACCTCATTACAATAATATCAATGTAATCCTGATAAACCTTTGAGTTGTACATAGTTCTTATGTTGATTGACTACAATTATCTCTATGCCTCACATTATATTTGCTATGTTATTTGTTAACTGATAAATTGCCTGTATCTGTATTGTTTCATCCTATTTGCACTGTTACATTCTATTTGCACTGTTTCTTTGTAAACCCCAATTTGCACTGTTTACTTTGTAAACCCTCTAATTGCACAGCGTTCCTCTGTAAACCGATATGATGTGCAAACGGCAATCGGTATACAAAAACCTTTAAATAAATAAATAGCTGCTGGTGGTAATACTAGAAAATAAATGTTTGTTGGAATATATCTTTGGAATGAGACTTTATTTCATAATTTACTGTGAGTTGATAGCAGTCAGAAGGAGTCATATGGGGGATTCTCTAAGGGGAAGATCTCTATCCAGCTCAGGATGTTATACCCCTTTGCCTTTGAGCAGGGTCCAGTACACTATCTGATGAACTCTACCGAGAGGCTAGTACTTGGATCCCTCTGGTGCCAGATCTTCTCACATTTTATGTGCCCTTCCAGGGATGATTATATTTAGAAGGGTAATTTTCAAATAGCCCACATTGCAGTAAAATCTCCATGTAAATTGTACATGGAGACATTACTGAGAATATTTGAAAATCCTTAGGTAATTGGCCCAGTATACACACAAACAACCTTACATAAAGGTACACCTGCTCCTTGGAGGGCGTAATTTACACCCAGGGAGGATAATTTTAAAAGAAATGCATATTAGCTCATATTCACATGCATATGGGCTTGTACGCTCAAGTGCATGAATTTTATATCATGAGCAAGCAAATGCACACATCATATAAAATACATGTGACTTTTACATGCACATTGTGCATGACAGTTGCACATAAGAAGATAAGAACATAAGAAAATGCCATACTGGGTCAGACCAAGGTTCCATCAAGCCCAGCATCCTGTTTCCAACAGTGGCCAATCCATGGTCATAAGAACCTGGCAAGTACCCAAAAACTAAGTCTATTCCATGTTACTGTTGCTAATGGCAGTGGCTATTCTCTAAGGGGCGGATTTTCAGAGCCCTGCTCGCGTAAATCCGCCCAAAACCGGGCGGATTTACGCGAGCAGGGCCCTGCGCGCCGGTAAGCCTATTTTACATAGGCCTACCGGCGCGCGCAGAGCCCCGGGACTCGCGTAAGTCCCGGGGTTTTCGGAGGGGGCGTGTCGGGGGGCGGTCCCGGTCGTCGCGGCGTTTTCGGGGTGTGTCGGCAGTGTTTTGGGGGCGGGTACGGGGGCGTGGCTACGGCCCGGGGCGGTCCAGGGGCGTGGCCGCGCCCTCCGTACTCGCCCCCAGGTCACGGCTCGGCGCGCAGGAGGCCCGCTGGCGCGCGGGGATTTACGCCTCCCTCTGGGAGGCGTAAATCCCCCAACAAAGGTAAGGGGGGGGTATAGACAGGGCCGGGCGGGTGGGTTAGGTAGAGGAAGGGAGGGGAAGGTGAGGGGAGGGTGTTAGAGGATTCCCTCCGAGGCTGCTCCGATTTCGGAGCGGCCTCGGAGGGAACGGGGGTAGGCTGGCGGCTCAGCGCGCGCCGGCTATACAAAATCCATAGCCTTGCGCACGCCGATCCAGGTTTTTTAGTAGATACGCGCGGCTCTGCGCGTATCTACTAAAATCCAGCGTACTTTTGTTTGCGCCTGAGCGCAAACAAAAGTAGGCCTATTCGCGCTCCTTTTAAAATCCGCCCCTAAGTGAACTTAATAGCAGGTAATGGACTTCTCCTCCAAGAACTTATCCAACCCTTTTTTAAACACAGCTATACTAACTGCACTGACCACATCCCCTGGTAACAAATTCCAGAGTTTAATTGTGCGTTGAGTAAAAAAGAACTTTCTCCGATTAGTTTTAAATGTGCCCCATGCTAACTTCATGGAGTGCCCCCTAGTCTTTCTACTATCCAAAAGAGTAAATAACTGATTCACATCTACCCGTTCTAGACCTCTCATGATTTTAAACACCTCTATCATATCCCCCCTCAGTCGTCTCTTCTCCAAGCTGAAAAGTCCTAACCTCTTTAGTCTTTCCTCGTAGGGAAGCTGTTCCATTCCCCTTATCATTTTGGTAGCCCTTCTCTGTACCTTCTCCATCGCAATTATATCTTTTTTGAGATGCGGCGACCAGAACTGTACACAGTATTCAAGGTGTGGTCTCACCATGGAGCGATACAGAGGCATTATGACATTTTCCGTTTTATTCACCTTTCCCTTTCTAATAATTCCCAACATTCTGTTTGCTTTTTTGACAGCCGCAGCACACTGAACCGACGATTTCAATGTGTTATCCACTATGACACCTAGATCTCTTTCTTGGGTTGTAGCACCTAATATGGAACCTAACATTGTGTAATTATAGCATGGGTTATTTTTCCCTATATGCATTACCTTGCACTTATCCACATTAAATTTCATCTGCCATTTGGATGCCCAATTTTCCAGCCTCACAAGGTCTTCCTGCAATTTATCACAATCTGCTTGTGATTTAACTACTCTGAACAATTTTGTGTCATCTGCAAATTTGATTATCTCACTCGTCGTATTTCTTTCCAGATCATTTATAAATATATTGAAAAGTAAGGGTCCCAATACAGATCCCTGAGGCACTCCACTGTCCACTCCCTTCCACTGAGAAAATTGTCCATTTAATCCTAGTCTCTGTTTCCTGTCTTTTAGCCAGTTTGCAATCCACGAAAGGACATCGCCACCTATCCCATAACTTTTTACTTTTCCTAGAAGCCTCTCATGTTTGCATGCAACTTTGCACAGGTACATGTTGTGATTTGCAACTTCCAATTCTTCTGGGGCAGGTTCATTCAGCCACCAGCTTGACAGCCCAGTTTCACCACCAGGGATGTCGCCTGCCTGGTGAGCCTCTTAGTGGATAATGAGATGGTGCTATTCTCCATTCAGGGAGTAAGGAAGAATCTGAGGGAGAACAAGCAGAACTGGAAAGGCCTGCAATGAGAATTTAACTACCGGGTATCATACCCACATGGGGTAAGTAGATAATGGGTAATATGGGTGGGGGAAAGTTAGGGTGTGCATGGGGGGGGGTCACTAGGGAGAGTTGTAGAGGTGTGGAGATGTGGATTTATCTTCTCTTCTAGAAACACCCATACACTATGTGCTACATCATGGCCCTTGATACCTTGTTATGTAGATCACTACCCAATGCAAACTACCTGACAGAGTGGAACTCTGAGCTTATATTATAAGTAAAGCACCATCTAGTGAAATACTGCTGAGCTGAAGCTTGCGTATTTTAAGTAACTATTCTATGACTACCTATATGATGTGGGTGTCCCATAGCTAGGAGTACTTCCCTTTGCCTACACCTGTCCCAGAAATGGAATGCCCTCTAACTGCTTATATGATTGTGCACATCACACTCTGGAGCATATGAGCACACAAAATGGCACACATTTTCTGATCTCTTCACAGATGACACTTTTTTGTCATTGTCTGAGGAGGCAGGGGAAGCTGAAGAAGGAGATGATGCCAATGAAATCCCGGCCCCTCTTGACACTCCTGCAGCTGAAGCCATTGCTAGGGAGCAGCAACTGCCAATAAAACTGGCATCCACCACCACCTGGAAGGGACCCGTGGTCGCAGTCCAGCCCCTCTTTCCTCCTCGGAAGGCTTCCCCTTGGGCAAATCAGCAAGACTCACCTCCCCGGTAGAGCCTCCTCCCCTTTCTGCCCTGGGATATAGGGATGTCAGGTCTCAGGCTGGCCAGCCCTTGCTGGCCAAGGGAAGCCCAGAGGCCCCCTCCATGACCATTCTGGCAATCTTATGCTGACCTGTCAGTAGCTCCTCAGTCTGATTTTATGGTTGGAACAGCAGCTGTAGGCCATCAGCCAGTGTCTGAGGAGGCATTGGCACAGAGAATGCAGATGATGATGATGTAATTGTTGAGAGGGATCCAAGCTGACCTCAGGAGTGTGGCTGCAGAAGGGGAATGACTCATGGAAATTCAAGAGTGCCTTGAGCTCACTGGCATGAGGCTTCCACCACAGCAATCTGACTCTTAGGCATTCAGGTTCTGGCATCCCCAGCTTCCAGGTCCTTTTGATGTATAATGTGGGCTGCAAGTACCACAACACTTTTTATTCTATATATAGATCCTTAGTTTGCCCCACCCAGTCCCTTTTTATTTGATAAAATTTGTAAATAGTTACGTAAAAGTTTTATATTTTTACATATTTTTAGAAATGTTTTCTAATTTTCTATTCACTTTGGACATGTTATCTCTTATTTATTGCAGCCTATGGTTTATTTTTTTCAACACCCACACAAACATGCTCACTGTCTCTCACACAAACCTGCTTTCACGCACACAAATGATCCCTCTCTCTCTCACACAACATGCTCTTACACTCACAGGTGCTTTCTCTCGTATACACATGCTCACACACAATCTTTGGTCTCCAGCAAGATGGGGTGCGCTGGTGGCCCCATGGCCGCCTTCACATTTCCTCTTCCAGCAAGATGGGGTGCGCTGGCCTCCTTCACACTTCAGCTGCCGGTGAGATGGGGTGTGCTGGCGACCTCTCAAGCCTCCTCTTTCATGGCTGCCACGGGATAGGGTCTCTTATTTGAGAGTGCTCTTTTGTTTTTTCGCACAGCTCACAGACCCCCTGGTAGTCCTCTAGGTCTACGTGGACCACAGATTGGAAACCACTGCTCTAGAGAGAAACACTGGACAGGATTCTTAAGTTCCTGAGCAGATGGATCCATCTGTTAATCCAAAATACAGGTATATCACAGGTTTTAATAGAATATATATGCCTATGGCACATTTATTTACACAAGCAATAACAAACATGCATATATTTGCCATGTGTTTTAATTATGTCATGTGTAATATATTTTTGCATAGATCCCACCCCTTTACACATGCAAACATGTCAAATTTACACTTGTATGCGGGTATAAAGGGCTGCGTTCAGTGCAGGTCTTCCTACTTGTACCATTTCCTAACAAAGTGGAGAACTTGTGAGGAAGCCCAATTTCTTACCATGGGAGGTGGACCTTCTTGTCAATGAGATCAGAAAGGTCAAGCATCTACCGTATGGCCCCCCAGTCCTGGAGAGTGGGCTCATACAGAAAAGAGAGGATGTGGGAGAAGACCGTCCACTGGATTAATGTAGTGTATCATAATAACCACTGTGTGAAAGACCTGAGCCACAATTGTGCCACAATTGTGGGACCTCTGAGATGTCAGAGGTCCCACAATTGGTGGGACCTCTGACATCTCATCAAGAGAACGTAGGCCTGGATGAGAGTTATGGGGCCTGCCAACCTGGTCACCTTCATCACAGTGGAATGGATGGTGCTGAGCAGTATTTCAGAAATAGCTGTGGGAGGGTTTTGGCCAATTGGACACCTCCCAACCTACAGGCCAGTAAGGTAAGCATTTAATATTAGTACTTCAGATAAAATGCATGTATGTAAAGAATTTGTAAATGTTTGGTACCATACCCATATCTACCCCATGAAGTTGGTTATAAAACTTCTCATTGAACATAAAATACTCATAGCACATACAATCTTAGCAAGGGCAAATATTAAGAAAGAAATATCCCATTTCCTGATTCTCTGGCTCTGTAATAGAAACTGTCCTTTAAGATCCTTTGCTGTTTTACTCGTATACGAAGTTTGAAGATGTTTTAGTCATGTGATTTTGCTTATTGCCTGATATTAATGGCACATCCATGATAGCAGTTAATATTGTTTGGCTATCCTTCCTTTACTTGGTCCTCCTGAACCTCTACTGGGACACCCATTAGGCAGCTAGACATGTCTTCAGCCCACCTCAGTTTCGGCATATCTGTTTAAGATCTTTATAATAATGTACTGTTAATTTTAAAGGAATCATGATTTGACTGATCCTTTTGCAAGGAGATACAGATTGTGTTGAAAATGATTGCTGAAATGGTGTGTTATCTGTTAATATATATTATAGCCTGCTATTTTATTACTTTTATTTTTCAATCATTTTCAACAAACCAACCTTGCAGAACAAGGTTGACATGACATAACTTTCCCCAGTATGTCAAAACATCTCATACACAGGATGATCAAAAAGTCATGGATAATGCAAACTCAATAATTAAAGCTTTTTATGCATATCAATACATGTTCATCTGTGTATAAATGAATTTTGATTATTGCCCCCTCCTTCAATGTGAGTAAAAGCAGCATGCGTACTGTGAACAGCACGTATTCTTTTACCCGCATAGGAGAAGGAATGAGAACAAGGTGAAAGAGTCAAAGTATGTTTGGAAATTACATTTTCAAATCTCCATGTGTATTTTTATGGAACTTACTTTGCACCTATTCCCACGCAGGTACAAAGGACTCGCATACTTTATCCTTGCAATGTGTGCACTGGCCCTTATTTTCAAAATGAAACTCCATGAGGAGTTTCTCTTTAAAAATGTGCTTGTAGTCAAGTGGGTACTTTGTACCCAAGGAAATGCAAACCTCCCAAAAAAGTTTCAAAATGCTCCTCCCTGTCTGCATGAGCACAGGCAGTTGCAGAGATTTCTGGCAGATCCCACTACTGTCTGGATCCTTTTCACTACTGGAAATCTAAGCAAATTAACTGCCCCACTTTAGCATAGGCTTCAACAAAGTTGTGAACTGCCCTTCAACTAGCCTGTAATTTGAAGGGCTGCTGGCAGCTGTATTTTCCCAAGAAAATAGACTGTTTGTCATCAGAAAATGCAAACCACTTGATATTTTTGAATAATAATCTTCCTGGGCCTAATATTCAAAGGGTGTTCAGTGCTATTTAGCCAGATAAGCAGGACTTATGCGGGTAAGTAGCAGCCACTGTATATGCATCTACAATCAGCAGCTGCTGTTAGCAGTATAAGTCCCTTGTATGGGTAAAAGTTACACACGCAAAAAGTAGGTATGTACTGGGCAGATCAGGGTGGAGCAAGCTAACCATATAACTTATATGACTAGCTACCAATAGTTAGAGCTAGCCGAATACGGTCTAAACTTAGCCGCGTAGACTGATCCAATTAAACACGCACATATGTGTGTATATTCAGCAGTTTTGCTGAGCCACTGAATATACCTACATCATAACTTAGCCAGATTAATCATATTCACCTAAGTTACTTAACCGGCCAGTGCTGAATATTGGCCCCCCTGTGTTTAACTGAGAAATGATGAACATAATGAAAACCTCTGGGGCTCTACAAAGATTCAATTCATTGTTTATATGAAGCAGTATTTTAGTGTGTCAGCCTGACTAACAGATCTCATGCAAGATCTCACGGCATTTCTGATGTCATTTTCAAACAAATAAGTGCTTTCCCAAGTTTGTAACTGCAAACATATAGAAGTAGATATTCAAAAGCCATTTAGACGGATAACTGAAAAGTTGTCTATCCAAATGGCTCAGCCATGATATTTGGCGACTTATCCGGCTAAATTCTAACCTAATTGTCTAACTCTGGCCATGTTGTAGGCAGGTTTAAAGTTAGCCAGATATACCTATGTGGCTAACTTTTAAGGTAACCGTGCCACTGAATATCCCAGTTAAGATAGCCGGATGGGTGTATCAGGCTAACTTAACAAGCTTCTCAGTGGCTGAATATGGACCCTATAGAGACTAATTTTCACAACTTTTAATGTGGGTAAACAGGATTTTATCGATCTAAAAAGCTTCTTTGAAAATTCCTTCCCCTTCTTCCCCAGCCTCGGTGCAGGTAAAAATATTCAAGCTGTTCACCACACATGTATTCTGAAGCATGAGGAAAAGGGCATGGATTTAGGTCCTGGGAAATGAAAGTACATGCGCGGATTCCATTTTACAACACACACACACACACACACATTTTTTTTCACTTGCTTCATCTTCTGCAAAGTACTTACATTTCCCCCCCTCTGGGCTGAGTTTTCAAAGGGAAACTGGATGGGGAATTTCTCTTTTGAAAATTAGCTTGCAGGCTTGTGGGTATAATGACATGAGGGCCTGTAAGTCTCACGGAAAGTACAAACATTGCCCCTTTCGTGTCACAGATACATGGCGTGCAGCTCCATTGACATCTACTGCAATAACTTTAAAATTCAGATCTCCTCTCTGCAGATAGATTAAACAGTGATACTGTATATGGCATGTGTAAGGTATGTGCAATATGGTTTGTAACTACTGTATTTGGGTGAGCAGGTAGAAGGGTCTCACTGATCATTTAAAATCTATTTTGTAAGCTTTTTCTTCTTTTTTTCTCTGCTTTATGATCTGCTGTATCTCAATACATTTGGCACAGGGGTTTCCTTTCATTGTTATGCCCGTCGGTCGCAGATGGCTGTGACCGCTGTTGCTCACCTCCTTCTTTACTGCTTTGACTCCGTTGGGAAGACTTGCGGCCTCTGCCAGCTATCGCTGGCCTGCTACCATCCCCGGGCCTCCCTGGATGCCGCAGATGCTGCCGACCGCCATCTTGTCCTCGGAATTCCCAAGGCGCGCGTGCACAGGCCAGTCTTAAGCACGTCATGGCGGGAACCACGGGAACATCCCCTCTGGATGACGTCAACCTTCCAAGACATTTAAGCCGGTTGGCCCTGCCTACTGACGACTTGGCAATGAATTCCCTCATTGCTGAATCCACTTCGCTTACTATGGACTTACCGTTCCAGTTCCTGCTCCTTTGGTGTGAGACGCTCCTCGGGGCCCTTCCTCGTCTCTGGCTATCAGCTCCTCGGAGGGCCTTTCGTCTTAGACTACTGCTTCCCTGTTTCCTGGGGCTTCTCCTGGAACCTTCACTACTGTGATTACCTCTACTCTATGGACCGCTACCGTACCATCTCTAGTGTGGAATCCTCGTCGGTGTACCCCGCGCTGCGGGCCACTACTGTCCATTTTTAGTGCGGAACCTACAGCGGTGTACCCCATGCTACGGACCACTACCGTATCATCTCTTCTAAGGACCCCTCACTGGTGTGCCCTGCTCCACAGATCACCACTGTAGCATTTCTACTGAGGATCCTCATTGGTGTACCCCGCTCTGCGGACCATTGCCGTATCATCACTGCAGAGGTATTCCTCTTGGGTATACCCCACTGCACAGACTCTGTGACTTTCTCCTACACTCCCTGCTTCACGGGCAGTGCCCTTCTCTTTCTCTAATAAAGACTCTATTCCACAGCTGTGTCTGACGTCTGCTGAGACCTTGCCTCCTGATGGTGAGGCTCACAGGGTTCCTCCCTGTGGGCGGTACCATCTCTCACCTCGGCCCATGGCTCACATACCTACAAATCCTAACATTCATTAAGTGTGCTCTGCCTGACTGACCGGTTCTTCTGTCATGGAGGAATCCTAGCCCTGCCTCCCTGGTGATATTATCCACAAAAGGGGAGGCATATGAAGAACAAGTAGAGGATGTCAGCCCTTCTATGCTCTCCAGTCTTGATGTTGTGATTTCCTTCCTACCTGTTGGGATCTCAGCGATTGCTCCATCTGTCACCCTGTCCAGGACCTACTGGCTCTCCTGTCATCAAAGAGCCCTAGCCTCAACCCCCCTGCTGATGTCATCCCTGCTGGGGGGGGAGGGGATGAAGAACTGTCAGAGGACACCAGTCCTGCTCTGGTCTCCAGACTCAACACTGTGGCTTCCTTCCTTTCCTTTAGCATCCTGGCTACTGCACCATCTGTCACCTTTGCGAGGACTCTCACTTCTCTGCTTGACCCACTGGCTCTCCTGTTATCAAGGAGCCCTAGCCCCACCCTCCCACTGATGCCATCTGTGCGGGGAAGTGGAGGGGCGAGCTCTATTGTATGCAAGAAGAAGCACAACAAAGGAGCTCTTTTGTTCACTTCTTCATGCACGACGAGCGGCGAGTGGCGACCAGCCAATTTTTCCTTGGATGAGTCAGATGATAAGTCTTCTTTTAATATTCCAATAATTTATGAAAGAGGCAAGTATGGTGATCTGTTGTTTAAAGTCTTTGAGAATAACAAGAGGTGGCCATCTTATCTGGTATTGGTTAATCAACAATTTGTTATCACCAAGTCTGTTAAACCTGATATAAAAATTATTTTGATGAATGTACAGTCTGTGAAGAAAAAAATCCTAATGATTTCGTGATATCTCAGCAACCTGATTTTCTATGATTTACAGAGTTATTGCTCATTAATACGGATTCTGTATCATTAAATTAAATGTATGCACTATATTCTGTAGTTTCATAGCCCCATTAAAAGGGGGGAGGATAGGGGTGATGGGTTGCCTATTGTATATATGAACACCTGGAAGATGGCAATAGAAAGTTTGGGAGAAGGAAAATATGAGATGTTAGTTTTTTTTTCAAAAGATTTTAGCCTTTGTCTCATTTATTGCTACCCTCTCCCCGAACTACTGCAAAGTCACTTTTCACCAATTTTTTGCAATCAAATTTGTTGATTTGAATAGGATGTTTATTCTTGAGGATTTCAATTTGCATATAGATAGTGTTCCATTATTATTAATATGTAAGCAATTTTTGGACTGTATGTCTCATTTAGATTGGGCAAACCAGCTACAGAAAGATCATTGGTATGGGCTCAATCCTTTATCAAATGTGAAATTCGTGAAACCCAACCCTATCAAATTTGAATTGAATTTAAACACCACAAGCACCTCTTATCGCAATATTTACAAAAATAATTTTTTTTATAAAAAATTGTTTTAGGATGAAGGTGGTGGTTTCATATATTTTAAAGGTAAAACCATCCAGGCCAAACCTTTTCCTTTTTTAATCATAAACACACTATCCAACCTCCTGTATATTGATTATTGTTGTGCTCAAATGTGTAAAAATTCACCCAATTTTTCAAATTCTATATAATACATATATATCGAGCCAACTAAAGCTTCATTAATTTCATGGCCACAGCCACTCTTGCATATATAGAGAACCAACTAAGGCTTCTTAATTTAATGGCCACCGCCGCTGCAAAGTACTTAGCTTTGTTGAAAGATTCTTAAATTCTGTGCGTATGAAAAAAAACCCCGACTTGTAGAAGTTTCGAAAAACGTTCTTTTTCAAGGGTTGTCTTGACTTTGCTGAGAAGATGTTTATTCTCTGCTGGGGTCAAATTCGCTGTAAAAGTCTGTTGGTGTTCAATCGCCTCTTCCCCAGCTCCTAACCGGCTCTATATATATGTAGGAGTGGTGGTGGCCATGAAATTAATGAAGCTTTAGTTGGCTCGATATATATGTATTATATTGAAGTTGAAAAATTGGGCAAATTTTTACACATTTGAGCACAACAATAATCAATATACAGGAGGTTGGATGGTGTGTTTATGATTAAAAACGGAAAAGGTTTGGCCTGGATGGTTTTACCTTTAAAATATATGAAACCACCAGCTTCATTCTAAAAATTTTTTTATAAAAAAATTATTTTCACAAATATTGCGATTAGAGGTGCTTGTGGTGTTCAATTTCAATTCAAATTTGATAGGGTTGGGTTTCACGAATTTCCCATTTCATTTAGATTGGGAACAGATCATTCAAAAGCCAGCCCATTAATGTGGACACACTTTAGATTTGATCTTTACACACATACACACACATATATACATATGTACGTTTTAAAAAACAGCGCGCGTGCGTACTTTTGTTCGCGCAACCGGCGAGAACAAAAGTACGCCGGATTTTAAAAGATACGCACGTAGCCACGCGTATCTTTTAAAATCCGGTGTTGGCGCACACAAGGCTGCGCACAATCGGCAGCCTGCGCACGCCGAGCCGCACAGCCTGCCTCAGTTCCTCCCCCTACCTTTCCCCTACCTTTCCCTCCCTTCCCCTATCTAACCCAACCCCCCGTTCCTCCCCCTACCTTTCCCTCCCTTCCCCTATCTAACCCAACCCCCCGGCCCTACCTAAATCCCCCCCCTACCTTGTTCGATGGAGTTACGCCTGCCGCGCTGGCAGGCGTAACTTGCGCACTCCGGCTGACCAGGCCCCGACACAGGCCGCTGTGTCGGGGCACTCGGCCACGCTCCCGGACCGCCCCGGACCACGGACATGCCCCCGGACCGCAGACACGACCCCCAATTTTAGCAAGCCCCGGGAATTACGCACATCCCGGGGCTTTGCACGCACCGGCGGCCTATGCAAAATAGGCACGCCGGTGCGTGAGTTCCCTGTGAGCATAAATCCAGTAGGATTTACGCGCGCAGGGCTTTTAAAATCTACCCCTTAGGTTTGATCTCGATATTATGACAGTCCTTTGATCTGACCATTTTCTCATTTCTTTCCCATATCCAGGCTTAGAGGATGGTATTGCGGTAGAGTTAACAAAACAGTTGTTCTATATGAGAGGTCATATTGATGTAGAAAAAATTAGGAAGGCCTTAACTCATGCCCAACTAGCTTTGATCCTCCTATTGCTGACTCTGCTATAAAGACATGATCTGAGACTCTTCAGGGACAGTTGGATGGGGTTGCCCTACTTAAGCCCTGTAATTAGCACTCTGTAAAGAACGTTAACTGATTTACCCAAGAGCCTCACGAGGCTCAGTGCCTTTTAAGAACACAAGCGCCATTATCAAGCCTCTGATTCTCTTCAAGTCTATAGGGCTCATTTGGATCAGTATTAAAAAATTTGCTGATGATACACTGAAATCACACTCATTTGAGTACAGAGGATGAGAGATCACATTTCTCCAGTTTTACGTGACTTACATTAGTTGCCAGTTCAATGGCAGATACAATGTAAGATGGCTGGAATGGTATAAAGGATGCTATTGATTCACTTCCATGGATTAATGCCATGCTTCACTTATATACTCCAACTCATAATTTGCGATTGGCCCAGCAAGTGTCACTTGATGTCCTCTTTGTCTGGGAAGCATGACTGACTGAGGCTCGTAAGAGAGCTTTTTCTGTGGCTGTGCTCATGCTGTGGAACTCAGTTCCTGAGATTCTCCTTCTTACAACATGCACAAAGAATTTTAGAGCTTTGTTGAAAACCTTTTTGTTTACACAAGCATTTTAATAATCCTGGGTTGTCTTTTTTTAGAGCACAGCTGAGCAGGGCATGTCTGTGATTTGTTAACATTGTGAGTGCTTTTCTATTGTTTTATTCTGTTATCTCTATGTTTTTATTATGAGTGTTCTCTTGTATGCCGCCTAGAGCTTAGAAATCCGCTAAATAAATAAAGAATTTCTAGCATCTCTCTCAAGTTCCTCAGAACACTGGTCTGCACTTTTAAGTCATATATACTTAGAAAATCTCTTCCCAATATCCAAAGGTGCTCTGTGTGAAATACTTGATTCTCCTCAAGACCATAATGTGTAGTGTCACTATTATACTGCATTTTACTTAGAAATGATCAATGAAATTGCTCGCTATCTTCCAAATATTTAAGTAGCTTAACATTTTTTTTTTATTTGGTAATTAGCACATTTTTTGTTTGTGACCACCCCCCCCCCCCCCCCCCGAGAACTAATCAGAAGGAATTTGAATACCTGTATTAAAAAGGGTCAGATTCTGTTTGGATTCTCACACATCTACTTTCTATTTTATTCTAAGCCCCATAGTAAGGAAAACATATGCTTAGTTAAACTTATTTTGAATTCAGGCTTTCCTAATTTACTGTTGAGTTAATAATGAAACCAGCAGCCTTCAGAGGTTTGGCAAGAAATCAATATGTTTGTTGAAACTCTGTGAACCTGATGACCTAAAATTTTAGATCCAACCAGTCCCTCATTTGAAAAGGGACTGCAAACAATTTCCCTCTCTAGGATGAAGAGGTGTACATTTGTTTAACGATAAGCCACATATGTCTTAGATCTTCAGCACTAATTTGCTTGGCATTCTTTGACACAAGCGATCCTATTTGTCAACTAGAAATACAGGGGATCTCTAAGGAAGTGATGAGAATTATAACGCTAAATTAATTGAACAGATGAGCGACTGGGTGAGCCATATGGTCTTTTTCTGCCATCATATTTTTATGTTTCTGTGTTTCCAGACTTCAGATTATGAAAAGGTTAATAAGACACTAAAACAGAGGGCTCATTTTAAGCACAAATGAATGAAGCAATTAAATAAATGCTGTACTTCATATTGTGTGTGTTGCAACAAATGAGGTCTTCCAAACTGGAGATAAGCAACTATTGACCAGTATATCGACCCTCTGAGCAATAGCACAAGGTCTTGGCTGCTTCACAGTAGACTGACAAAGATGTGGGTGTGTTTCCTGCTTCACGGTGGGAGGCAAGGAGCTTTTGGAGAGAATAGAGGAATTTTTTGAGATCACTGTGGACCCGTAATCTGGAAGGAGGGTCAGGATCTCCCTTGCTGACAGGACTGGAACTAGGTGAGGGTTTGGCCACTAGCATTTAAAGTGGAAGGACTTCTGCCTGTTCTGGAGAAAGTTTCTGAAGATAATTTGCATGGGGAATTTTTGGGAGGGCAAAGAGCAAGGGGTGTTTGAGACCCGGCCCTTACTAGCCAATGCTGGAGGGAGAGGGGTTTATGGACACTGATCCAGAAGTGCCACCTAGAAGGAGAAAAGAGTGCCACATGAACAAGGAGACTGCTGTCTTTCCCATTTTTATCTTTCTAATCCTGTTTATGATTCTTGCCATATTAGCTTGGATATTATTTTTCAAACTTCAGTAAAAGTTTCCCTTGAACACCAACCTCTGTGTCCTGTGGCATTTGTGGAGCCCATCTGTGAGTGTGATCAGAACTGTGAGTACCGAGATCAGTGAATGCCAGTGGGGCAGAGAGAGAGAGAGAGAGAGAGAGAGGCGTTGGTTCTCAGAAGTCCCCTCCCCCTTGCACCAGGGGCTCAGGAGGGTTTCCTCTCCCTTGCCGGATGAGTCCCGGCACTCCAAGGGGCTGTACATGTCTGGGAAGAAAGAGACTGCACTGGGAGCGGTGTTACCACCCCCCCCCCCCCTTATTCAGTCAGCCCCATAAAGGGGGGGGGGCTACATGGGGATAATACTGGAAGCTGTCATAAAAGAGGAATTGACTGGTTGTATAAATGTGAAACTATGTGGATCCCTCAGACTGAGGTTCTTTCTAGGAGTCCACAGGGCACACACTCAATGCTGGGAGCTGGGTGTCCTTCATAAATTACTCTATTTGTGTAGCCCCAGATCTACAGAAATGTCTGTGGGAGGTGGGGAGAATAATATTCTGGGCACTGGGCATTCATTTTCTGGTCCTTTTGTGGGTGCCAAAAACCAGACTGCACATAAAGCTGGTGCTGTAACATAACTTTACTCGTGAGTTTATTTGAAAATGAAATTTGGCACTTGGTACAAGTCTCATTCAATCCATTTTTCCATTTAAAAAAGGCCAAAGGGTAAATCTGTGTGCTGTTGATCCAACCCTCAGGATGCCTTCCTTATCCTTGGCTAGAATATGAAGCCTCCATGGGTTACAGTGGAATATGAAGCCCTCTTCCCAATTGAATTCACCATTCAAATCCCTGGATCCGAAAGCTTGGTCTTGAGTTCTCCAACTTCACCTCTCTTCTCTTACTCTTTTGCACTGGTTAATTCCTTCTTGAAACGCCTCTGAAAATTCATTGGATGGGTGTGGATTGCAGTTAAGCATCCAGTGAGTGCCTCTTGCTCTCCTTTCCTTTCCCCCTCCTCTCCCTTTGGGTGGATACTGGATAGGTATCCTCTTTCCTTCTCCCTTCGCAGGTGCTGGATGGTAAAGGATTCTTCAGATGGAGGAATACCAGATCTTTCAGAAACTCTTGTTCCTCTGTCCTCTCTTGGCGAAGTGCAGGAAGGAAGGACGAAAACTTCTGCCTAAATTAAAAAAAAAAAAAATCCATCGGGTACTGAACTGCAAAAATCACTAGATGTATTTCAACAATCACTAGGTGTGAGTTTGAAGGATTTCCCCCCCCCCCCCTACTTTTTAAGGTTACTCCACCAAGGCTTTTGGTCTTTGAAAAACTAAGAGAAATAAAAGAAAACACTCCTCCTCTCTAAAGCAATACTAAAAGTCCACAGAAAAACTAGGAGGTCACTCGCTTTAAAGCAAGCAAGAATATGCCAGAATAGCAGCCCCTAGAGGGGAGGACTGTGTCTCAGTTGGTTTAAGTTAAACTTTAGCAGGGATCATGGTGTGGCCCTACCTATGGAGAGGAGTAAGCAGCATGGGCTCAGAAAGAATACACCCGGCCAAACCACTATATGGACAATTATTTTAATACCTGCCATTATTTTATGGAATCCTTACTCCTAGATGGTTTGCGTCTAGGTCTAACTATTCTTCGTGGGTAGTTGCCTGCTCTCTGATTAACCTATAAATATAGCGGAAATAGCGCCTGTGATAAAAAGGGGGTTGTTAGGCTAATTTCCCTGCTCCTACATTGCATAGGTAGTTTCTGCAAAACACCTTTTATCACACCCATGCTATATTTCACATTGCACATTGATTAATCCACTGCAGGTGCATTACTGACTGAAAAGGTTTTTATCACACACATGAGAAAGAGAGACTCAGTAAATCCCAACATGTACGTTTAACATATTTATACCACTGTAAAAGGGGGGGGGCACTTTTAATTCGGCATGAGGTTTGGGGGGGGGGGGCAGATTTACATACACAGTCAGAGGTATGAACAGCAAAGTTGACATCACTGAAGATTTTCTGTCATTTGGAGCGATGAAAGGTAAAAGAGGAGTTGATTTGTACAACGTACTCTCTACCTGAATGTCGGGCCGATACAGTAAAAATCGCGGGAGAGCGGGCGAGCGCGCTCTCCCGGCGCGCGCACAGGACACTCTCCTGTGCACGCGATACAGTAAATTAATTTATGTAAATTAGGGTCCACGGTAAAAAGAGGCGCTAGGGACACTAGCGCGTCCCTAGCGCCTCTTTTTGGACAGGAGCGGCGGCTGTCAGCCGGGTTTGACAGCCGACGCTCAATTTTGCCGGCGTTGGTTCTCGAGCCCGCTGACAGCCACGGGTTCGGAAATCAGATGCCGGCAAAATTGAGCATCCGGTTTTCAACCCGCGAGCCACGGGCCCGCTCTCCCGCGATTTTTACTGTATCGGCCGACATTCAGGTAGAGAGTACATTGTACAAATCAACTCCTCTTTTACCTTTCACCTTTATTTCTCTTTTTTCGCCATGATATTAAGTCGGAGGGTGCACAGAAAAGCAGTAAAAACTGCTTTTCTGTGCACGTCCCCGGCACCGGCAGAAATTAACGCCTACCTTTGGGTAGGTGCTAATTTCTTAAAGTAAAATGTGCGGCTTGGCTGCACATTTTGCTTACTGTATCGCGCGGGAATGACTAATAGGGCCATCAACATGCATTTGCATGTTGATGGCCCTATTAGTCTGGGGGGGGGGGGTTTTGACCCGCATTTTCAACGCGCTATTACCCCTTACTGAATTAGGGGGAAAGCTAGCGCTTCAAAAATGCGCATCCAAATGCCGGTTAACTGTATCGGCCTGTGTGTATGTAAAACTGCCTTCCCCCCAAACCTCACCCCAAGTTAAAGTGCCCCCTCTTATAGTGGTATAAATAGTAAACGTTTATAGTGGTCTCATGGTCTCTCTCTCTCTCCCCATATCCCCCCCAAATATCTCAGGGTATGATAAATCTAGACCTTGGTTTGCAACAAAAAGCAATTTTTCAAACTTTTTTTTTTTTAAATCTAGTTTCCCCCTTCCAGGTACTATATTACCTGTGAAATGACATGAAACTTGTAAAAATCTGAAAGATTTTGTTTGACAAAATAGTATTTTAATGCATTATTCAAACAAGTTATAAACTATCAACTTACATTTTGCACTTAAAAAAAACAAAACCCTCACTCTTCAAATATTTTTTTATTTGATTTTTTTCCAGACTGCTATGTTGCTTTTTCTAGCAAGGTAGACTAAGAAGGGGAATCATAAGAGCAAGTATACTTTTCTATTTTCTACTAGCTTTGTAACTAGCTGACACCTTTAATATATTGACAGCACCCACTATATAGTGGAAATAGGCTCACGTCGAGAAAAGGTGTCATGCTAGGTCTCAAAAGAAATGCTGTGAGAACGTGAGAACACAATAGTGGTGTCCCTGGTTCGGCATGAGAAGTGCCGTAGCTCGAATCCAAAGAATCCTCATGAGTGAAGTTGGAATATGTGATGCGAAGTCAAGTATCAATAAATGTCTGACATTCATGTATGGCAAATATGCCATTTTTAGCCATTAGCTATGAAACCAAGGTTGTTGATTTTTTCAATATTAAAATATCAACAAAAGTTTTTTAAAAACGTTCTTTTTTTTTTTAACCTGAATCCCTAATATTTCCTTGCCAAAGGACAATTATTTATTCTTTCTAATGCCATTTGGTATCAGTGATTTTATCCAGGTTTCATTTTCAGTGCTACAAAATCAATATTCATTTTTTTAAAAAATAAGATTGCTTTTCTTTTGGAAGTATTAGTATTCCCTGATAGGGATAAGCTAAACCAGCAAACATCTGAAATTCTTGTTTGGAATAATTCCCTCTAACAACATCTTGACATTAGTTATGACACTCTGTTGACATTTTCAGTATTAAAAAGTTATTCTTCTTACTTCTGTAAAACTATTTTTTTTCCTCCTAGGCAATTTCAATATCTCTTAAAAAAAAATAATGCTAGGTTTTTGTTTGGTTTTTTAAAATCAGTTATGACAGCCGTGTTGCATTTTTAATATTAAAACGTTATTTTTTTTCAAACTTTTTTCCCCCTAATACCATTACCACACTACAACAGGGTAGGATGAGAAAAAGAGTCATAGGAGCAAGTTTGCAGAATTAGATAAAAGTTTTTATCCTGGCTGTTTAAGGAGAGCAATTGCATTAATCCAATTGTTAAGTCCCTTGTGTAGGGAAATTGGTATACGGTAGTTCAAGATTTATTAATTCGAGCAGAGATATCACACTCAGAATTCATAAATCACAAAAATACTAATCAAGGCTTCTGCTCTTGGCTCACAGATAATAATAAAGAAATAAATCCTCTCATGATAAAAAATAAAAAAGTCCAGCACATCATTTATGAATGAACAAAAAACAGATTTATTACCTTAACAGATATTTAGGTCACTTAATATACCTTTATGGTCGGATTACTGTATGATTGTGTCTGTGTGTGTGTGTGAGGGGGGAGGAGGGGGCCCTCCTGCTTCTTTGAGCATCCAGGACATTTGGAAATGGCCTGAAATCTGGTACCATGAGCTATCATTTGCAGCTACCTAAGGATTTTGCCCTCTGTTTTATATCCCAGCTCACTTAATCCAGTCATTTCCAGTGGCAATCTTTGGCTTGGCTCCTTTCAGAACCCTGCGATCACAGAACCTAGGGATGTGCATGGAAAATATGTCAGTTTGGTTTATGTCTGTTAACTTGCCATTTTAATTTGTTTTTGGTTCTCAAGTCTACTTCTTTATTTCATTATGTCATTTAATTTGTTTCCAATAAAGTCAAAGAGGGAAGCAATGCATCCTAATATGGACTGTAGCGTTTTTTTTGTTTTTTTTTTAAATCTAAGTTTAATGAAGCTTGCAGGCAGGCATAAGCAGCAGAGGCAACAGTGCTCCAAGTGTGAGAAAAGTTGGCATCAACAGTGGCATGAATAGCCCAAAGCATTGAACGAGCAGTAAAGCATCACACACAGTGGCATAAACACTCCAAGACACTGATAGAGCGTCAAAGCAAACACCAATAGTGTCCTGAACAGCCCAAGGCACTGTGAGAGAGGTGGCAAGAAAACTCCAAGATACCGTGAGTGGGGATAAAAGCATCAACACCAAGTCATTGAGGAAGGGACAAAGCAGAACAAACAGTGGCATGAACACCCAAAGCACTAAAAGAGGGGCAAAGGGCACCAACAATAGTGGCATGAACACCTCAACACTGTAAGAAGGACAAAGCAGCACCAAGAGTGGCATGAAAACCCCAAGGTACTATAAGATGGGCAAAGCAGCTCCTACAATGTCATGAAAATCTCAAGGCACTATGAGATGAGCAAAGCTACCCAAAAAGAGGCATGAACATCTCCAGAACTATGAGAACCAAAAGAAGCACCAACACTGACAGAAACACTCCAGGGCACCATGAAAGGGGCAAAGCAGAATGAATAGTGTCATGAATAGTCCAAGGCATCAACAACAGTGACATGAACACCCCAAGGAACCATGAATATGGCAAAGTAGTACTAATGGCAAGAACATGTCAAGGCACCTTAAAATGGGCAGAGCAGAATGAACAGTGACAGGGACACTCCTAGGCAGTATGAGAGGGGCAAAGCAGCCCAGAGGCATGAAGAACTCAAGGCACCATGTGAGGGGCAAAGCAGCACCAACAGTGGCAGGAAAGCCCCAAGGCACCGAGAGAGGGAGAAGGCAACAGAAACAGTGGGATGAAGTTTCCAAGGTCAAAAGGTGAGGCAATGGGCACCAGCCACAGTGGTATGAACATGAAAACATTGTGAGAGGAGCAAAGCTGCACAAGGTGCATGGCATGAACTCCTCAAGGCTACATGTTAGGGGCAGATCAGCCTAACTGTGTCAGAAACACCTAAAAACACCAAGAAAGTGGCAAAGCATGACAAATGGTTACCTGAAACCAGATGAATCTCTGGAGGTCTGTAGCTGTCTGACAAGCAAAATCAGTTCTTGGGTCTGGGTAAAGGGACAAAAGAACAATTGAACAATCTAGTAGTAGAAAGATGGTGAACATACCATCACTGAGCAGGACAAAGCCAGAAGAAATCTCTGGAGGAAGACCATAGTGGCATCAATTGGAAAAGGAGCTGGGGGTCAGGTTTTGTTAAGGTTGTGGACCCTTGGGCTGGCTGAGAAGGTAGATGTTATACTATGGGAACCCACAGGAAGCGTCACAGCCGAGAGGTGGCGCTGAAGAGACTCTGGAGAAGACTTCACCACTGGAAGCCCGAGGTCCCCCCAGGAGGAGCCCGTAGTAAACCGGACCTCTTGGACTTAGGCGGGACCCTATGTGACCAAGGATCTGGGCAGCGGCTGAAGAGGTGGATGTTGAGGACGGCTGGGCCCAGGAGGCTGGAAGCGTCTTCACCCTCGGAAGCCTGCGGCTCCCCGGGGAGGAGCCCGTGAGAACCCGAGCCGCTAGGACTTAGGAGAATCCTCTGGACCAGCAAGTACCGGATACCTGAGGTGGTAGAAGAAGCTGAAGTCGTAGTCCAGGAACGAAGCCGGTTCAGAAGCCAGAAGTCAGAGAACCAAACCAAAGCCAGGGGTGGAAGCTGAAGACAGAGTCGTGGGACAGAGCCGGGTTGGAAGCCAGAAGTCAGAAGTCAATACCAAAACCAGGGGCGGAAGCTGAAGACAGAGTCGTGGGATGGAGCTGGGTCGGAAGCCAGAAGTCTGAAGAGAAAGATCCAAGATCAAAGCTGCAACTAGAGACTCAGAGACTGAGTGAACCTCGTTGCAAGGCGAGGTTTAGGCCAAGCTGCAGGGTTTAAATACCCTGCAGCGTCTGGCATCATCCAAGGTCATCCTCTGGCTTTTCCCGCACTGGCCCCTTTAAATTCTGAGCCCTTGCACGCGTGCGCATCTAGGGGGCGGGGCCAGATGAGACGTGACGCTGGCGTCACGTCCCTCGAGGAGGGAGAGCTGCGGCTGAGGCCTGGGCAGGCCGAATCGGGACCACAGTGGCCCAGGCCGGCCTCGAGGTGAGTGGAGGACCCGGGGCACGGCCCGGGGCCGTAACAGGCTTTGAGATTGACTTCTTATTTCTTATGCTTTTGCTGATGCTGATTCTTGTAATGGGGTCTCCAGCATGCCAGCCATCCCTGAAAGGAACTAGAGAGGAACAGGTTAGCAGGAGAGGTGGCATCATGCCAAGGCACTGAGTGAGGGCCAAGGTCTAAATAGCTGTTGAATTATCATTCCAAGGCACTGAGTGCGAGAGGGCAAAAGTACAGGCAGAAACCATGGAATAAAAACACCCTGAGAAGGGCAGGACTTCAGGTGCAGTGGCACATGCTGCAGCATTGTTAGGTTGATCCTTTAAAAAGGAATCACAACCTCCAAAGACTCTGTTTCTCCAGGAATAATAGAGCTCCTATAATTCTTCTTAGTGCACTAATGAAATATTACCTCTCAACAAGCATATTTTTGTGTAAAAAATAAATTAAATAACAGCTTTTACCTCAACATAGTAACATAGTAATAATAGTAAATGATGGCAGAAAACGACCCAAGTGGTCCATCTAGCCTGCCCAGCAAGTGTTTTCTTTAATTTAAATGTAATTAATGAATGAATTATTATGGGTAGTAACTGCTGGTTCATGTAGGTTACCCCATGCCTTCTGTTAAGAGTAGTGATTCCCTGTAAATGTGGGATGGAAAAAAATGACATGATGGTATGGTTACTAGAAGTTTGTTTGGAAATGCATCCTAAAATGGTTAGTAAGTATACTCCGTGGAAGGCTAAGTAATGGATGAGACCAATAGTCTGTACCAGAAAAGAACTTTGAATACAACAAGAAGAGTGGCATCAACACCCGAAGACATTGAGTGAAGTGTAAGGGAGGAAGAAGAGCAACATGAAAACTCCAAGGAGCAGAATGCAGAGTGAAGCAAAAAACATTGTGCCATGAACTAATTTTTTTTTGGAATAACACAAATATCTGTGTGTTTATGCTAAACTGGTTTATTAGAGCTATTCAGAACAATATAGGTGCTTAAATTATGGAGTTAGGCACTTAAGGGTTAATTTTTAAAGACACACCAATTTTATAACATGCATGCGCCAATACGTGCATGTTAAAAATTGGCTACCTGTGCACACATGCGTGTCTGATTTTATTTTGGTGCATGCATGTGCGTGCGAGTGCCGACTTGTGTGCACAAGAAGGAGAATTTTCTTAGAAGCACGCGGCGACATGATAGGGCATTTCCCCAGTTCCCTCCCAGTCTGCTCCTTAACCCTCTACCTACCCTGCCTCCCTTTTCCTCTTTCAGCCTCATGCATTAATTACACAGAAAGGTATGGGCATATACATTGGATATATGGTAACAGATACAAAAAGAGGTTAAATTAGCACAAGTTTGAAACCTGACAGCAGTAGTATCAGTCATGAAGACTTTTATGAACTGAAATTCATGCTTTCTCCGCGAGCTGTGGGACACCAGCATTTGCAGACTTCCAAAAACACATCCAGACCTTTGTAAACGGTGTATGACTGGCCACATATGCAGGTGCAAGAACCTTTGAATAAACATTAAATTCTTCTAAAGGGGTATCATCCAAGTGTTAGCGGGACCCCTGTTTGAGTGATGTACTTTATTTGTGGTGCTATGTTGCCGGGGATCAACCAGCTTGGGGGTGGGGGGAATTAACTTCCTGGGTCCTTAGCATGGACATGTCCGTGGAGTCTTTTATCCAGTTCCCAAACTACTGCTCTCTTTTGTTGTGCAAGGGGGTGTTCAGGAGGAGCCACAAGAGACACCATGGAAAAATATAAAGAAACAGCAGCACAATCTCCACTCCCTGTTTTGTAATCCAAGTGAAACAGAGTCTCTGAGTCCAAATTGGGGTTCAAAAAAAATTTGCATTCGTTTAAAAATCAAAATCCGGGCAAAAAACTGAAAAGATCAGAAACAGCATGAGAAAAATCAATGCGAGAAAAACCATGGTCTCTTTCTCCATACCCCTCCTCCTTACAGTTCTTTTCTCCTTTGAACCAGCATTCATGTCCAAAAATCCTTCCCTCTGAAGGGTAGAATATCCCCATTGCAATTCCAGCATCCAACTAGCTGGGGAAAAAAAAAAAGGCATAACCCCTTGTTGCAAAAACGAATCTTCAACATCCAGTAAGTCCAAAAACTCAAACTGCTTGGTCCAAATCTAGACCTCAAAGTCAACTCACTTCAATAACTCTTGCTGGAATGCCAAAAATCTCAAAGTTTTCTTCACCCTTGCTTCAGGCTCTTGGCAAAGGCAAAAAATAAACGGAGCTCAGCCGTTCCAGATATCTGGGGGTGATTCCCTTCTGTCAGGAACTGGTCCCAATAAAAAAAATCCAAAAACCACAGCAAAAATCTTCCAGTCTTCAAAATTCCATTCCTTGGGTCCACTCTACTAGAGATGTGAATCGTGTCCTCGATCGTCTTAACGATCGATTTCGGCTGGGAGGGGGAGGGAATCGTATTGTTGCCGTTTGGGGGGGTAAAATATCGTGAAAAATCGTAAAATCGTGAGCCGGCACATTAAAACCCCCTAAAACCCACCCCCGACCCTTTAAATTAAATCTCCCACCCTCCCGAACCCCCCCCAAATGACTTAAATAACCTGGGTGTCCAGCGGCGGTCCGGAACGGCAGCGGTCCGGAACGGGCTCCTGCTATTGAATCTTGTTGTCTTCAGCCGGCGCCATTTTCCAAAATGGCGCCGAAAAATGGCGGCGGCCATAGAACAACACGATTCCACGGCAGGAGGTCCTTCCGGACCCCCGCTGGACTTTTGGCAAGTCTTGTGGGGGTCAGGAGGCCCCCCCCAAGCTGGCCAAAAGTTCCTGGAGGTCCAGCGGGGGTCAGGGAGCGATTTCCCGCCGCGAATCGTTTTCCGTACGGAAAATGGCGCCGGCAGGAGATCGACTGCAGGAGGTCGTTCAGCGAGGGTTCCGGCGCCTCGCTGAACGACCTCCTGCAGTCGATCTGGACACCCAGGTTATTTAAGTCATTTGGGGGGGGGTTCGGGAGGGTGGGAGATTTAATTTAAAGGGGCGGGGGTGGGTTTTAGGGGGTTTTAGTGTGCCGGCTCATGATTCTAACGATTTATAACGATAAATCGTTAGAATCTCTATTGTATTGTGTTCCATAACGGTTTAAGACGATATTAAAATTATCGGACGATAATTTTAATTGTCGAAAAACGATTCACATCCCTACACTCTACTGAGCAGCAGAGAAAACCTCTTCATCTTGGGCATGGCAAAGACCACCACAGGAGCTCCTTGCTCCTTCCAAGATCACTTGCCCTCTAATTTCTGAGCATGCTCTATGGACATTTATAGCCCGCAGAAGCTTCCCACAAAAAGGTGGGGATAACTCAAGGAAAGGATGCACCCCCCCCCAAAAAAAAACCCAAAACAAAATCCCCCTCCTATTATCTAAATTAGAAAACTCCTAGGAGAAAACTTAGTGAGACACAAAGCCAGATCACATAGGTATTATATTAAAATCATCTTTGATTTGATAAGGATTTAAGAGATATTTGAAGGATCAAACATTATGACTGCTTTCTCTGTCCAAATATCCACACCTTCTTGTTCATTTCAGGACAGGAGGATGGGGGATCTGGGGGAACAACAGAAAAGTGGTTGCTTGCGAGGGGTGGGGCTGGAACAGGAGTAGAGACTGAAAGCAGGCAGGGTTTCTGCAGATTTTTTTTCAAAAAATTGAATTGAAAGCTTTTGAAATGTTGATTATGTGGCAGGTTGTCATATATGCAGCAACAAGCTATTATGTGGTTTATCCCATGGTCGCACAATCACAGGATGTTAGGGAAACTGACTATAATGAGGAGAGAAAAGGAAAAACATTGAATATATAATGAATATAAAAATGCATAATACTAAAATTACATAATTATATAACAAATATTTCTGTAAATATATTTACATATGTATATAATAATAATATTATCGCCTGAAATCCCAAAGATTGTCTGTAGGAATCCTGAGAAGGTTCATCAGTGGAATATTTTGAAAATGTGAAGAAAAGTGAAAAATTAGTAGAGTTCCAATTTTAGTTTCAAAGGTACCTTACCAAAGTCTAAAGATTAGTGGATGTAATTATGAGGAGGTTCATCAAAGATACTGACTAGAGGTGGAAAGAAGAAACATTTGTTGTTTCATTTTTCATTTTGTTTTCAGAGGTTTGATTTTCCACAAATTTTGTTTCGTCAAAAGTTTAGTTAATTTAAGGGGTTATTTTCCAAGCCGCGTTATGGGCTTTTCGCATGCGAAAATGCTATATTGCACAGTTTTGCACATATTGCACAGTTTTAATGCAGCATATTTTGCCATATTGCACAGTTTTAATGCAGCAAATAACTATACCTTTTTCATTTCTGACATAACCTTATTGCACTTTTGTGATGTTTTTGTACATAGCATTTTTAGTCTTTTAATTTGAGAGAGAGTTACCCAGGTAGAGAGTCCATCAAGCTAGGCTGAGAGAACATTGTACAAATCTCATCTTTGCTTGAGTTTCCTCTCTCCGAAGGACATCAACTCTTCATAAGAGTTAAAAATCAAAATAAACATTTAGACAACCCCCCAAAAATCAAACAAATAAAAAAAAAGAAATGGGACCTCCTAAGGCTTCCTAAGCCCCTCATCCAACCTTCCCATCCAAAAAGATGCCTGTGCCAGGATCTTCCCCAGCCCCCATTTACCCAGTCCAGAGGTGACCAGCTGAAGCCTGAGCTTACATATGGCTTAGGCTGAGATTGCAGAGATCTACCACAGCCTAGGTCTACACAAAGCCGAGGTATTTATTTATTTATTTACTTTATTTAACATTTTTATAGACTGACATTCATTGGGAACATCATATCAGTTTACATGTTTTAAGGTAATGAGGTTACAAAAGCTTGATAGTGTAGAGAGTTTTAAAGATGTTATAGTTATATTTGACCAGTGACATTGTATAACCAAACTAGCGGTACCCCGCCACGCGTTGCAGTGGCAGAGTCAGGTTCTTTTCCCTCCCTCCCCCTTCCCCTTGCTCATTTACCTCAGTCACTCATCCTCCTCCCCCTTGGTCACTCACCCCCCCTTCCCTCCCCTGTCCCCACTCCAGCTCTCTCCCCTCACACTCATCTCCCCCCTCATTCTCCCTCCCCTCACTGTCACCTCCCCCCACCTACTGCCTACCCTTCAGATCAGAAAACATTTGTCTTTCTATTTCTGTGGGAACCCCCCCCCACCCCCAAAAAACAACAACCCAATCCTAACCCTTTAAATCAAATAATATCCCTCCTGCCCCCCCTCAAGACCTGGGAAATTAAAATTATTGATGCTACATGTGGTCTGTCCCTGGGCGTCTGTGCGCATTATGTAGCCAAATAGGGGAGTGCCTAACCAAATTTGCACTCCCAAATTTGTTTTGTGGTCTGGGGAGGTTTATCTTGGTGTGTTCCCAAGATCGTGCAAGTTTAGTGTATGTATTTGTGTGTGAACCTCCTCCTTCCCCCAAAAAACAACCCTATGAGAAACATTCTCTTAAACTAACCACCCCACACTTTCCTGCCCCCCTCCCCCAGCCCTGCGAAAAACAGTAGCCCACCCCCCTGCCCCCCCCAGAGTTGATGAATGAATGAAACCTGCCCCCCATGACCCCTCCCCAAGATTTTTGCAATAAATTCATTACCACCCCCCGAGACCTGATAAAAATGTCAGTCGGTGGAGCGGGCGTTCAGGAGCGTTCCGGAAGCAATGTATTGGCGTTGGTCCGTCGGCTGCGAGCACTGAAATGGGTTCCAATGGCCCTTTGCCCTTACTATGTCAGTGGGGTGGAGCAATGGCAGTGGTAGGTCCTCTGACATAGTAAGGGCAAAGGGCCGCCGGCTGCCAGTCCTGAAAATGGCGCCGACGGGCCCTCACCCTTACTATGTCACATGGGCTACTGTCGCCATTGGTGTCCCTGAGTGGCATAGTAAGGGAAAGGGCCATCGGCGCCATGTTGATTGCTGGCAGTCGACGGCCGAAGTGCAGGAGATGTGTCCCGGACCGGTCCTGGCCCCCCACTGGAGCCTCCCGGACTTCTGTCAGGTGTTGTGTGTGTTGTGAGGGCCTGGGAAGTAAATAAATTTGGCATGTGTGAGGAGGGTGGTTTTGTGTGTGTTGAGAGGCTGTGAGAAGTAAATCAATTTGGCATGTATGTGGGGGGTGTGAGGAGGGTGGTGGGTGTATTTTATCTGTAAAGGAAAGAGTTATCTTCCGGTGAAAAAGTGTGCTAATGTGTTAAAATGGAAGTGAAACGTGGACCTGGACTGGTGAAATGATTAGTGTAGCATGTGTTAGTGTAAGGTGTAACAAATGGCACTTACGTCCAGCAGATGTCACTGTTTTCTTGAAAAAATCTTTAAACCTATTTTACCTGTCACAGGTGTGACATATCTGTAATGTAAGTACAGAAGAACCTTCCCGTATGCGAAATGAAGGTTGTGTCCAAATTTGAAAGCAATTGGTTCAGTGGTTTCTGAGATTAGCGATTTTGTCCAAATTATTTAACATTTTTATTTATATAGATGTAACAGTTGAATGGTTTGTCTGTGAAATTGAAACTGGCAAAGGAAACCCCAAGGTGTATGGTCTGAGCATAGAAGCAAGGCTGAGTGGCACAAAGACTCCCAAAGTGCAGACTGGAATTTAGATTTTCTTGAAGAATGGGTTTGTCAAATGTAAAAGTTCTTATCACAATTAGCACATAACAATGGTTTCTCTAATGATTGTTGGGTGGTTTTTCAGGAAAGTAATGAAGGCTGCTTTATTTGGAGACTATTTCCCACATCATTGAGCTTCCCTCAGCCTGTTCCATTTCCTGAGTTTCTGCTTTTGAGCCCTAAATGTTTATCATATGTAGACATGTAGAGTTAGGTCCTATTGTAGGGGACCCAGTAAATCACGTAGCTTTTTAGTGTACATGCTGAGTGATGCACATTTTATAGATACACTCTTCAGTTCCAGTGATATCTTGCAATTGTTTCTTTTGATGACTCTCTTTAAAGCATGTTCACAGATGCAATCATGAGGCCTCAGTGCTCTAAATTAAGTTAATTTCAGAGTTGATTAATTTGCTGCTATGGTTCTCCAGTGTTTCTTCTTGCCTTTTTATTTTTTATTGATTTAACGGTTTTTCCTAGCCCTGTAAAACACAATACAAAAATCCCAAACTAAATGGGCGGTATATAATAGTAAACCTTTTAAAATTCAGAGTGGAGTTAAAACCACAGGAACTGCAGAGCTTGACTTATGAGAATGGGATCTTATGAAGTTTACCCGCTGAGTTTCTGCTTTTTATTGCATGCATTTATTATCTTTTCCTTGTACTAAACGTAGTTGTATGAGCTCTTTCCTGAGCTCTAATGAAAGTTTTGGAAAGAGAGAACTAAATGACTTTTCTTCCTTCTCAAAATGATTGTACTAATAATAAGAAAAGCACTAAAACTGACAGATGGGTAGCTGGTGAACTGTGTGAGCCCTGTGGAACAGTACCTCCCAAACGATTAGGATAGCTTTGGGTAATCATTTATTAGAATTTTGAAGTTACCCTGGATTATGCCACATGCCAACTGCTCAGTTTGCAATTATTGACCCCCCTGCCCCCTCTCAGAAATGCATAACAATGTATTCCTTCTTAAATGTTATTTTGAAAGGGCTTTCATCAATTAATATTTATTTAATGTTCTTCTGGGTGAGGGTGGTCAGAGTAGTATTGGGGTATGCAATGACATAATGAAGGAGCCCAAGTAGACCAAAGAAAAGATAATATTGGACCTTACACTAACTGGAAGCTGCAACCAACAAAATGAAAGTAATGAAATCTTAAAATAATTACTAGGTATCGCAAATAAATTGAAATAGTTACTCATTCAGCAGACATACTGTAAAGATGATCGTTAAGGGTGTGCACAGATCTTCTTTTGCTTGCTTTTATTTTTCATTTCTTTTTTATTTCTATTATATTTTTATTAAAAATTCTCAAATAACTTCAAGAAATCTTGAGAGGAAGCATTAAGAATTATAGCACATAAAATCACTGTCTATAGAAACATCCTGTACAAACTGGAACTCTAAACTAAAGACCTCCATAAAAAGGAGCCACCAAGTCCACAATCTAAAGTAAGAAAAAAGCAACAAAGGATAAAGTTACCGAAGGAGGAGCAAAAAAGAATTCAAAGGAAAGGAAGGGGAAGATCGAGATAAAGATGGAATCTTAGAAATCACATTTCTTTTTATTTAAAGCTTTACAGGGCAGGAGTGATTCCCAGTTGCTCCTGCCCTGCTATTTAGGCATGTGCAGCAGGAAAAAAATTGTTTCATTTTAAAATTCATTTTTTTGGGACCCTAAATAATTTCTTTAGTTTCAAAACAATCAAAAATTGCTTTTTAATTTGATTTGTTTTAGTTTGCCATTAACATCAATGGGGGAAGCTTTATAGGTAATTTTCAGCCTACCCTGGGCTCCAGAATAGGGTTGGTTTTTTTTTAAATTCAATTGTCTTAAAACTTGTTGGAAGAAATCCACAGAAGGGGTAAAGAACTCCAAGCAACCCAGAAAGACTGAGCAGACTGGAAAGTGGCAGCAAAAGTGGCATAAATAGCCTATGACTCCGTAAAGGGGCAAAGGGGTGCTAGCATTGGCAGGATTTCACCAAGTCACTGTGAGAGGAGCAAAGAAGCAGAAAAAGTGGGAAGAACTCCCCAGAGCTCCAAAAGAGGGCACCAGCAACAGTGCCATGAACCCCTGATGTCAACTCTAGTGGAAAACTGGCACTGATAGTGGCATTAGCAACCTAAGGCAGCATGAAGGGGGAATAAAACAGAAAATGTGGCAGTAAAACCCCCAAGGCAGGCACTTATAAAGGGGCCAAGCAGCAGAAAGAGTGGCTCCAAGGTTCCAGAGCACCACGAGAGGTGCAAAGCAGCCTCCCCAAACTGGCAAGGTGTTTGGTCTGGGGTACGGCAGTAAGGCACGGTGGCAAAGGAAACTCCAAGGCAGAGGCGTAGCTACGGGTATGCCTAGGTGGGCCATAGCCCGCCCACTTTTCATTCAGTCCCACCCAAATTATTTTGTGGGTGCTGGGGGGGACGGGGGACAACAGGAAACAGTCATCCAGCAGCAGTTCGACACCCATGGGAAGTAAAAAATAAATAAATATAGGAACCTTACCAGGCTATGGATCAGGAATCAATTGGCTCAGTGCATCTGCAATTAACTAGATTAGCAGCAGGATCAGCGGCAGGGGAGAAGGCTCTTGAGGCCCGCTGGCTCGCTGCCTGAGAGGAGCCACTGGAAAGAGCATTCTGAGCAGTAGAGCACGTGGGCAGGACCAGGCCTAGGTCTTGGGAGTGACGCAGCACTCTGATCTGCACCACACTGGTCTGTAACAAAAAGGATGCAGGCTCTGGCTGAAGAGGAGCCGAGGTATGGAACAACGCTAAGCCTGGAGAACATCCCCTCTCCATTCTGTAATTCTGTGCCAAGGCCTCAATGCACTAATGCTGTAGCTCCTTTAGTAACCAGCATCATGCCTCTCCTCCCCCATGGTTCTATAACTTTTAGTTTGAATCATGTGGGGCTCTGTAGATACAGAGCACTGCATGGTTAAAAAAAACATCATTGAAACACAGGGGAAGGGTGAGGAGTGGTGCCAGCTGCTAGAGGAGCTGTAGCAGTATGTGTATGGAGTCCTGACAACAGGATTACAGAAGGAAGATGTGAGAAGGGATACTTGTCATAAATTCCAGGAGATAGGGAGATAAATAGGGACCAGGGAAAAATGGGGACTCAGAGGTTGGTGTGAGAGAGATAAATGTGGGCATTTAGAGATTTGGGGTGGAGGAGGAATGAAATATTCAGAGGATATTTGGGGGTCTCCAGAATTTGGGGAGCGGAGAAATGGAGCCTCCAGGGGTTATTGGGGATGGGGGGAAGGGAAGTGGGTATGCAGGCATTGACTGACTAGGGGGCAGTTATTACTAGGGAATTGGGTGGGTGTGATGGAAGAAGGGGGATCTGGATTAAGTGTGTATTGGAGGGAGTGTGGGAATTCTAAAATTGGATGACTGATGGCAAGAGTGGTGGGGGATGCTAGATTTGGAGAGAGAGTTGGGACTTGGAGACTGAGTAGGGTTTGGGGCAACAGTGGTGATTTGGCAGTTGTATGGGGGGTATCTGTAGAGGGGTGTTAGATGGGGTGAGAGGGTATGAGTTGGAGGTTTAAGATGTATTTGAGATAGGGGTAAGAGAAGAGCTTAAGGGTAAGAAGGGGTTGAGGCGTGCTGTGAATGATGGAGAGAAGTGAGAAGCAGTAGAAAGATATAGCTCTGCAAAGAGGGTGAGAGACAGAAATGTGGCTGGGGAGGAGGTAAAAAGGGTAATGGGAATCTGGGTAGGGGATAAGAGACAGAAGAAAATGGCTGTAGGCAGAGGAGAGGATTACTAATAGGGAAAGAGCTGGGAGTTAGTGAGGGAACAAGAGGCAAAAGAATGTATATAAGGACTGGGGAAAGGGAGACTACCAAGGGTGGGACCGGGAATGGGTGAAAGGCAGGGGCGATAAGAGGCTGGGGAAGGAATGAGAACGGGAGTGCGAGTGGGGAATGAAAAGGCTGGGTAGGTGGTGAGAGTGGTAGGAAGAGCTAAGAACAAGTGAGAGAGAGTTATGGAAAGCTGGACAGGTGAGAGGTGAAAGGAAGACTGGTGAGAAATCTAGCTCTGAATGGATAGAAAGGCAGAAAAGAGAAAAGACATGAAAGGGAAAGATCAATATGTGTGAAGGAGATGTAGGAGAGGAAATGAAGGAGAGAAAAAAATGGAAGAGAGACTCTGGAAAAAGAGTTTGAAGAATGACCAGAGGAAAGTGAGACAGAGACTGGGGCTAATATGTTTAGAACAGAAAATGTCCAGACAAAAGAGATAGAAAAAGCATTTTATTTTCAAGTTAGCAATAGGAAAATGTCAAATTTGGGAGTGTGCATCTCTGATAGCTTTATATTTTCTACAGTACAGAAAGAAATGCATTTCTATTTCTGTTTCTCCAGGGTTGCACTGCTTCCGAGTCTGATAGTTTCCAGTATAATTTTTATTTACATAATTTCTATTTCTAATTTATGGTACCTTATTCTGCTTGTGATCAAAGTGAGAGATTCTGCTAGCATGTTCTTCCTGTGTAGGGATCTGTAGCAATCTAGCATATTCTGTTTTCCCAATAGGAGGTATATTGTGTTCTGGACCTTTTGCAATATTAACGGTGCTGTCTTTTCATAGGCAATTTTAATTTAATTTCAGAGGTTCATATTCCCCTTTATAATTGACAGAGTCAACCAAGGTGGTCCTTGCGTGTGAGTTCTGGGAATTAGGATCATTATGGTATAGTAGATTTGATCTATAAATCCTGAGTGAGTTGTTTTTTTTTTTGTAGGGATTTGTGTTGAATGTTCCTGTTACTGAAGCAACTCCAGAATTTGAATATTCATTTAAAGTTTTATATTTAATAGCATAATGTCCAATTATATGTACTTACAAGATCATTATTGTGAGAGGAGAATCATCATTGCTTCCAATGTTATCACAATTTTGGTAGTTGCCTATGGGTCCGAGCCCTAAGTCTTTTAACTACCTAACAATGCATCTGGGAGAACTTGGCAGCATATTTGGTTAAGAGAGAGGCAGGAAGGGAGGTTGTTTGATAAAGTGATTACTGGGGACAAGATGGGATTGTGATGATTTGAGAGGGAGACTAAAGGACTTCTGGGGTTAGAGTGGGAGATCAGAGATAGACTTCAGGGGACAGGGACTGGGGGCTTAGAGAGAGAAAGAGAAAGACAGACAGACTACAGGGGTCAAGGGAGTTGTGAGAAGCAACATGGGATAGGATGGGGCATGGGCTATGAGTCTCATCCCCATACTTCACCTTGTCCCCAGCAGTCTCTTTCAGTGCCCTTCTCCCCATCAGTATATGTGTCACTCTTGCTCTCATCATGGAAGAAAGGATATTGAAAAATAGAGAGAGAAAGCCTACTGGTGGTGGTGGTGGTGGTGGTGGTGTGGGGGGGGGGGGTAGGGAGGTGGCAGCAGGGGATTGCCGATAAAAGTACAACTAGCGCAGCTCACACCTGTATGCCTAATTCCCACCCATGTTAACCTCAGGCATTATAGAAGAACAACTGCTCAACAGGAAATTACATAGAAGAATACCTACGCAATTTATCATTGATATTGCCACAATTGCTTTATGTAACAATTTTTTGCCTTCAATAAGCAGTACTATATTCAGATGAAAGGTGTTGCGATGGGCTCCTCTATGGCACCCTCAATCGCCAAATTGTACATGGCCAAATTTGAGGAAGTACATCTGAATAATCATAAGCTTCAACAACAAATTGTAATTTGGAAGAGTTACATAGATGATGTATTTATGATATGGGCAGGAGATGAAGAACAGTTGCTTCTATTTAAAGATTGGCTCAATGATCTAGATAAAAATCTTAAGTTTAATATGGTCTATGATTCAAGTAAAATCCCATTTTTAGATATATTGATTACACGTATACTGAAAAAGGTTTTTCAACAGACATCTATAGGAAACCTATGGATACAAACAAGTTATTAAGGTATGACAGTTGCCACAGTAAACCCTTGGTTAAGAATTTACTCTACACACAATTCTTAAGACTTAAGAGACTCTGTATAGAAGAAAATACTATCCATAAGAGATCTGTAGAAATGAAAAAGAGATTCATTGCACGTGGTTATCCTGAAACCTGTGCTGATGGTGGCTATAATGGGGCAGCTAGTTGTAATCAATCTACACTTTTAACTTCAAGAACAAAACCTAAGAATTCAAAAATAGTCTGTCCCATTACATTCACAGGTCTGACTAGTGATATTAGCAAAATTCTAAAGAAACACTGGCATATCTTACAGATTTTACCAGTATTTAAAAACAAAGAGGTGATGCTTGCAAATAAGCGGGACACAAATCTGAAGGATATTTTGTCACCATCTTCGTTACCAATACAAAGACCTAGAGATATAAGACCAGCAGGCCACAGGCCTTGTGGGAGATGTAGTGTGCAATGTTAACTTAAAAACGACAAGCATAAAAATTGGTGTAACAGGAAAAGAATATGTTTTGGACTGTTTCACAGATTGTAGAAGTGACAGGGTGATATATGTGGCTATCTGTCCATGCAAAAAGATGTATGTAGGCAAGACCATAAGACCATTGCACAAACGAATAATTGAGCACAAGAGTGCAGTGACTAGAAAGGTAGATGGCAAACCATTAGTAGCACATAGCATTGAGGCAGGACATAATTTTGATGAATATAGGTTTTGTGCTATCAAGAAACTGAATAAGAATTGGAGAGGTGGGAATTTTGACCAGAACCTTATGAGAATAGAAAAAAATTCATCTTTGATTTTAATACAATGTCAGCAAATGATCTTAATACCGAGATAGATTTTTCTGTTTTTTTATGAATTGTTACATTTTTATGACTCTATATATTATATATTTTTTAGTTATACAGTTTTTTATTTTTGTATTTATTTATTATCATCCCATTTTGAAGACATATGGTAACACTGTATTTTTTTTAATTCTTTATTTCTTAATTTTCACATTTCAAATATACAGAAACAATTTTCCATTAATTCCTCATGAACCTTATTACCGCATTTCAAAAAATTTCCAAAAATACAATTTATACATTGTATATCTGAAATTTAAAAAAAGCTAATTATTTAATAAGGGAAACAATAAACTATTTAGGAACATTAGGTATCCATCGGAGATATACAACTAGGAAATCATTATATAATCAAGCATTTACATAGTCAAGCTAGGTTATCCTATCAATTAGCCACATGATATCACTCAATATTCTGTAACATCTCATCAGATGGTATTAAATTAGGCACTGGTGTTGATGCAGTAAGTTGTTGAGCCTCTAAAAACTGATGAAGTTGTTCAATTTGGAAAAAAACATATTCATATTCCCCTTTTTTGATCTCACATCTGCAAGGATAGCGCAGAAAAAAAGTAAAACCTAAAGAAATTATTTTTTGTCTTAACAAAAGAAACTCTCTGCGTCTAGTCCTTGTTATGGGAGCCAAATCTGGGTACATTTTAACAATCTGACCATGGAATGAAGTTGGGAATTTTTGAAAATATTTTTTCATTAAGTTACTTATATCTTTAGCTATTATAAAGGAAATAAGTAAGGTGATTCTATGAATCACGTCGAGGGTCGAGTCTTCTAAAAAATTTGTAAGATTAGTGGGTATTGGAGATTTTTTTAAGAAAAATTGACAAATATTAATAGATGGAATTTCTTCCTCTGAAAAAGCCAATACTTCTTTAAGGTACCTTTTAAAAGTAGTAAGGGGAGACTCACCCAAGACCTGAGGGAAATTTGTGATTCTGATATTCAAATGACAAGCTCTATTCTCCAACATTTCTAAACGGTGAGAAGATGATAATTGGTCTTTAATAACAATTAAATTAATTTTCTGCAAAGATTGTATGTTTTTCTCATTTTCAATTAGCTTCCTAGAGATCTCATCATATTTAACCTGGTTAGATTGTACATTCTTTTGAAAGTCAGAAGACATCAAGTCCACCTTTTTTTTCCAACCTTATTACTGCACTGCTCATACTTTTAACCGCATCCCAGATTGCCTCGAGAGTTACCTTTTCAGGCCTTGTTGTCAATCGCTCCAGCTCTTCAAAATTCAAGGATAATGCACCCTCCTGCCGTACTTCTTGTTCATTATCTAGAACAAGTGGTTGGGCTAACTGTTCCTCATTGGAGCGTTGGACTGGAGGAGGTCTGATATCCGGGCTTAGGGAAGCCTCTTCCAGGGAGCTTTTTGTATCTCCTGCCAAAGAAGCTCCAACGGGGTCATTGACCCCCTTTTTCCCCAGCTGAGTCAAACATTTCTGAATTTCCTGCTGCGTTGAGGTAGAGGGCACAGGTTCTGGAGGGAATACCCAAATGTTCCCCTTTCTCTTTGCAGGCATGATAGTAATAGGAAGCTCAGCAAACCTTTGCACTATGTCGCAGTTCCTTTTCCCGTATAATAAGGAAAAAAAAATTCTCTCGAACTCAATCGAAGTCAGGCGAAGTCGGCAACGCGCCGGCTCGGCGCCATGCCGCAAGGATAGCGCAATTTATAGCAGGTCTTCCCGCGCCTCCTTGTGATGTCGGGGGAACCCGGCGTCCGACTTTCCCAAACAAAGAAGAGGAGAAATTAAATCTTTACCACAAGTAATCCAGGTAATAAGTCAGGTAGCCTCTTAACACTGTATTTTAAGCCATGAACTACCCTCATAAATGTTTAAAATAATTTTTTGTTTAAATTACAAGAATTTCTGATCCACTTTAATATTATTGAACTCATGTGCATGCAATGGTATTGCCATGTAACTAAAGATGTCTTGTTTAAAATATAAGAAATTTAATTTAATTTTTTTGAATAGTGTTATGTATAGGTGTGTGGTGTTTTTTTGTATGTATGTATATATATATATATAATATTAGTTATTTTACTGGTGCCATTGCTTTTACTCTTTTATTTATATTTTTATAATGCATGGTGGTTGTTCTCGTGAATCGGTCAGTTTTATTTTTTTAGCTTTTTAGTTTTTTAAGTTTCACGCAGAAATGGCGTGAAAAGGAAGTATTTAAGTGGTAAACACAACACACTGCTTGGCGTTTCCGGTTGAAGCTATATTCGCGCTGACCCATCGAGTGTTGGTGTTGAAATATTGTTGAAGTCAGAAGCGCAATAAACGGCGGCTCCAGATTGAATTTATGTTTGGCTGACATGGAGACATTAGCTTCTAAAAAGTGACTGTGCTGATTTCAAGCTGTGGCGGTGAGTTTCTTTGATTTTATAAGTGCAGCATGATGGTGGCTGTTTAGCATAATTATACAGAGGAAATTGTGCCAGAGAGATTTTTAAGTAGTTTCTAATGTGATTTTATTTATTTTTTGTGAATGTGCCATGCTGTCTCTTAGGAATTTTTTATGTTTGTTTTTTAAGTTTTTTGGCACATATTTTTGCACTTGAAGACTCAGAAATTCGTTTCTATATATTTAAAAAAATTCATTTATAATTTTTATTCTATTTTTGTGTCACAGCCATTTGTGTTATTTAATATCATTTCTGTTATCTATTTTGGTGCGAAGTTGGTAATTAAATTGCTGTCAGCACACAAGCTGTTAGTATTTAATTGGTAGTATTTTTAGATATATCCTTAAAATTAGGCTATTTACTTTTAAGATATATACATTTACAAGGTTGTCAGTTCATGAGTCGGCTACTATAATCTGGTTGATTTCTGGCATGATTTATTTTTGGCAAAAACCTATGAGAATTCTAGCCAGACTTCGATGTGTTATATTGTTTGAAAAGGTTTTCCTTAATTTGTTACAATTTCTTACATCTTCATTGTTGAGGGGGATAGTTCAATTTACTTTGTATATATTTTTAGCTTACTCAGAGAAGCTGAACTGCTGTATGGAGACAACCACCGGCATCAATTGTAATAGGTATTTACACATTAAAAATTTACAGATTAAAAATCATTATCTTTATTAAAAAGTTTTTTAATAGACTGCACCAGTTTATTCAATATATAGGCATATATATATATATATATATATATATATATATATATATATATATATACTGCTCCACGGACGGTGCTCCTCTTCACTGCAAACTGCTCCACGGACGGTGCTCCTCTTCACAGTGGGGTAAGGGCCTCTCCTTCCCCCCGATGCTGCTGATAACCGAAGCCGAACCCCCCAGCCTATCAGAGGCCAGGCGCGCCCCGCCAACATCATCCCTGCGCCCGAGAGGCCTTTAAAAGCCCCATACCTGCCTCGGAGCTCCCCTCTTTGCCGAAGACTGCCTCCTGGACGGCGCTCCTCTTCTCCGCGGACTGCTCCACAGACGGCGCTCCTCTTCACCGCGGACTGCTCCACGGACAGTGCTCCTCTTTGCAGCGGGGTAAGGGCCTCTCCTTCCCCCCCGATGCTGCCGACAACTGAAGCCGCACCCCCTGGCCTATCGGAGGCTAGGTGCACCTCGCCGATGTCATCCCTGCACCCGAGAGGCCTTTAAAGGCCCCATACCCCCCTGGTGTCACGCACCAGGCGTTGCGTGCTAAAGGAGTGCGACCAAGGAGCCTGCCCCTTGGTGCGCCCCTTGGTGCACCCTTTAGCAGAACCTTCTCCTCAGAAGCCTTCAGACAGCCTTGCCTCACCGACGTTTTTCTCCCTGACCTCGACCTTTCTCCACGCATCACCTGCAACCTAGAACCATCAGAATCCAATCTATCTGCCTCGGCCCACAGCAAGAACTGCAGCTCACACCCAACAACTGTGAAGCAGTCAAACTGTCGATGTGGGACCTGAGCAGTATTCAAACAGCAAGAGCGCACCAAAACAGCATCTTGAACCGCCGGACCACCTTATCTCTTGGTGGCACTGAGGAATCCCAACGGCGCTTCCATCCAGGTAGCCCCCACCACGGCCTACCTCCCTCAGACCTGCAATCAACTTTCTCATGGTCTGCACTGCCCAGGCCTCTCCGTGCACCGGCAGGCCCGATCCCCCGGCACCCCACCGGCCTCCAAGTGAGTTAGCAGTGCCAAAGCCCCTCCTCCTCCTTACCTGGAGGAAAGCCCCATTCGGGCCCCCTCTCTTCTCTCACTCTCTTCGCGACCGACACTGATCCCGCCCACCCACGCTCTCCAGGCGGCGACATGGGACCTGAGCAATATCTAAACAGCAGGAATGCGCCTCTGGTGCTGCACGCCTGTGTCTCACACCTAAGGAACTTGACAAAGGGGCCTGCCCCTTAGTGCGCCCCTTCGCCCAGCCTCTGAGTGCGACAGCTAACGCTACTTAACTCACAACCCTTCTCCAAAAAAACCCACATTCTCAACGACTACCTTTTGAATTCTCAACAGGATATCTGTGCTATCACTGAAACTTGGTTGAAAAACACAGATAAAGCTCTGACCAACCAACTGCCTCTACAACTCTACGATATATTCTCAATACCCAGACATAAAAAAAGAGGGGGCGGATTATTGTTAGCGGCAAAAAAAGAACTCAGATTAATTCCTCAAACCTTGAATTCAGCTTTCAAACTAGAAATCGGCTTATTCAAATCTAACCAATTACAAATCTTCCTAATCTACGCCCCCCCCGGGGCTCCTAGAATCAGACCCTTCTACTCTCATTGAAATCATAGCTAAACACATCAACAGGGACTCCCCTGCTATCATATTGGGGGACTTCAACATCCATGCTGACTCGACCTCACCAACCCCAACTGTGAAGCCTTCTTATTCTCCTTCATGCCAAGGGCTTCAAGCACATCATCAATAAACCCACTCACAAAGCAGGCCACACCTTGGACCTCATCTTCATAAATTAATTCATCATTCCTACTGCCCCCTCCCTCTTGTACCCCTATCCCATGGTCTGACCATTCGATGATTTCCACCGAACTCTCTGTAAAGAAAAGATTGACCCCCCCACTTCTTCAAAACGACCATCCACCTCAGAAAACCCTGCTCCATGGACGACCTCAGCTCCTCCTCTCGACGGACTACCATAACCTCGACCTCTCCAGCGCTGACTCTGCCATGACCTCATGGCTCAGCATTACAAACTCCGTAGCAAATAAATTATGTCCCATGACTTCTAAGGAAATTAACCCAGCCCGACATAACAAAAAACCTTGGTTCTCACTAGAACTAAAGAACCGTAAACAAGACCCATGGCACAAAGAACAACGATGGCACAAGGACCCCACCCCCGCCTCACGGTCTAGCTACAAAGCCTCCATGAACCTCTACAGGAACACCATACTGCGCACTAAGAGAGACTTCTATGCCAATAAAATCCATAACTTTCTCTACGACGCAAAGGCCTTGTTTTCATATGTCTCAGTACTTACAATACCCGCTCCCCCAACCATCCCAGACGAAGCCCAAAATAAATCCATCGAACTGGCATTATTCTTCAAGAGGAAAATCACCAACTTACTAACCCCCATTGACTCCCTCGAACAACCAGCCCCCTCCCCTTTACAACCCCCCATTTATCCATAAACCCGTTCTCGACTCCTTCAAACTCACTTCATCCCTTGAAATCGAATCCATCCTCAAGAACATGAAGCCATCCTCCCACCCATTCGACCACATACCTACGAAACTCCTACTCACCATCCCTAACACCATCTCTAAACCTCTGGCGGATATTATAAACTGCTCCCTCTCTCAAGGAGCTGTTCCCGACCTACTGAAACTCACCACGCTTAAACCTCTACTAAAGAAACCCAACCTTGATCCAGCTAACCCTGCAAACTTTCGCCCCATCGCCAATCTACCATTCATCGCTAAGCTAATGGAAAAACTGGTCAACAACCAACTATCTGAATACCTAGACACTCACAAGATTCTCTACCCTTCCCAGTTCGGATTCCGTAAACTTCTAAACACGGAATCCCTCCTGATCTCACTCACCGACAACATCTTAATGGGCCTAGACAAAGGACAATCGTATCTACTGGCTATGCTCGACATTTCAGCAGCTTTTGACACTGTGAATCATCCAATCCTCATCAACCGACTTGCAGACATCGGCATCTCTGGTACTGCCCTCAATTGGTTTAAGTCCTGCCTCAGCAACAGGAACTACAAGGTCAGAATAAGCAATAAGGAATCCCACCCCATCTGCTCCTCTCATGGAGTATATCAGGGATCGTTCTCTCTCTCCAACACTGTTTAACATTTATCTGCTACCCCTATGCCAGCTCCTCGCAAGTCTAAACTTGACACATTTCATTTACTCCGACGACGTGCAGATCTTGATCCCCATAACAGATCCCATCTCCAAAACCCTCAGTTTCTGGAACAGCTGCCTTCACTCCATCAACCTTCTCCTCTCTAGCCGCAACCTAGTCCTCAACACCTCCAAAACGGAACTCCTCATCATTTCTCCCAATGACTGCAACCCCCTCTCCTGCAACCACAATATATCATCAGTGACGCATGTAAGAGATCTTGGTGCCATATTAGACACCCGAATGAACTTCAAAAAATTCATAAACAACACCACAAACGAATGCTTCTATAAGCTACATGTTCTGAAACAGCTTAGACCCCTCCTCCACTTTCATGACTACTGCACAGTCCTTCAAGCCATCCTTTTCTCAAAAATCGATTACTGTAACTCATTACTACTAGACTTTCCTTCTTCCTCTACTAAACCTTTACAGGTGTTCCAGAACGCCGCCGCGAGGATCCTAACCAATTCTAGGCGAAGAGACCACATCACGCCCATCCTCAAAAATTTACACTGGCTCCCCATCAACTTCAGAATCCTGTACAAGTCCCTGACCATTATCCATAAAACCATCCACTTTCAATCCACACTCCAACTCCGTTCTACCTTCTCTCCTCAACGAGACCGATCAGAACGGCCTATAAAGGGTCCCTTCATGCCCCACCTACTAAATCCACGCTTCATCCCTCCATACGGAAACGTGCATTCTTCACAGCCGGACCCTCTCAATGGAACTCACTACCACCAGAGCTTCGCCAGGAACAATGTCCATTTACCTTTAGAAAGAAACTGAAAACCTGGCTTTTCGAACAAGCCTTCCCTTGATATGCCCAGCCTCAAATTCTGTCTCGTATAGCAGTCATCATTTCTGAACCCAGCCAGAACCACTCTGATCCTTTAAGATATTAAGAACCTTCACTATTCCTGTGGTACTCATGCTGTAATCCTGTAATAATGTTCACCACCCTGCCTGCTCCTTAGCCCTCTATTCCTCGATCTCCCGCCCCTTTCACCACCCTGCCTGCTCCTTAGTCCTCCATTCCTCGATCTCCTGCCCCATTACCCCTTTTTCCCTTAAGATTGGATCTCAATTCCATTTTCAATTCCATTTTCACGCTATGTCATTTAATTTAATAATTCCCTTAAGATTTGATTGACTGCAATTCTGTACTCACGCTAAGTTATTACTCACGCTAAGTTATTTGATTTAAGTCCTTGTTAACACTAATTCTGTCTTATGTTAAGCTATGCTACATTTCTTAGTTGTCCTGAATTCATCTTCCTGTTTATTGTAACTCTCTTATATATCGCTGGTTATTTCTTGTTTGATGTGAACCAGTACGATAAGACCTGTGTCTTGAATATCGGTATAGTAAAAAGAATTAAAATAAATAAATAAATATATAGGCATATATATAATTAAACACACAGATATGAGTTTCTCTCATAAGGAAGGATGTCACATTTTTTTTTATTATTTATTGAATGCATTAGATTAGACACTTAAGATGTTTCCAGTTTTTTCTCATTGAGTGTTGTCATATTTTCCATTTATTATGGCTTTGAATACTTTTATTTGATTTCATATTATTTCATATGATTTTATTATGTATGTATGTATGATGTATATGTTTTTATTTGTATTTATATGTTTTTATATGAGGTTATATCTGTTTTGTTCTGATAGCACCTGAAGCAGCTCAAAAGAGCGAAACTCGGCCTGAGTCAGGCTTTTTATGATCTGTGCTGAATAAAGGACTCCTGGTGTTCACTGATCCTTGTTGTTTTGGTCACTACTGCAGTATTAGATCGGTTTCCGGTTTGTTTTTTTGTGTGTGAATGGGAGCCTGCCTGGGATATGTATGTGTATGAGTGTGCACATGCATGCATGGGAGCCTTCCTGGGATGGGCAGAGTGTGTGTGTTTGTGTGTAAGAATGGAAGCCTGCCTGGCACTTGGGTGGATGTGAAAGGGAGCTTGCCTGGGTTGTGTGTGTGAGAAGAATCTGGAGCTGCCTCAGTTGTGTGTGTGTTTGTATGAGAGAGAGAGAATGGGGATGCAGATGGATCCTAACCTGCCAGCAGCTGAAATGAAGAGGAGAGCCTGGGGTTGCTGTCAGATCCCAACCAAAGAAGAGCTGGAGATGCCTGTGTGTGTGAGTGTGTGTGTGTGTGTGTAAAAATATAAGAAAGAGAGGAGAAAGTTTATGTACCCCACTCCCACTCATCCACGACATTCTCAGGGTCAAAAGTTCCGAGGTATAGAGATTGTGAATTTGTAAAATCCTTTTTAGTTTATTGTTTGAGTGTTATTTGATGTGTCTGCAGTTTTGAAATATTTTATTGGTGTTTTGGATATTTAAAAAAAATTGTATGTGGGTTTTTAGATATTCAATATTTTATTTGTCATCTGTTTTTGGAATATTATTATTGGCAGGTCTTTACTATTAAGATTATGTATTTATTTTATTTCTTGATTTTGTTTGATATTTGAGGAATGGTGATGGTTCTGGTTTTTATTGTTTCACTGCATAGAAAGTCTGGCTTCTTGTGGTTTCCAGTTCAGGTTTTGTCATGTTTATATTTCTACTTTAGGGTTGCTCTATTCTGTATTTGATGAGGGTCTGTTTATGTTCTGCAAGTGTGACTGAGGTGAGGTATTCTTTAGTGTTTTAGGGCTTTTGGAGGGTGAAGTTCACACACAACACACATTACAATAGGCCTAATACCATATAGGTTCCAAGAGTGTTTTTACAGGATTTCTGGTTAGCATCACAGCAGTGCATGCATGTAAACATAATCGGGAAAAACACAAGAATAGATGCCTGGAACTTTTTCAATGTTTATTAAAACAGAGACGTATATTAAAAGACTTGCCCGACTCTGGCAGAGACTACATGCTGCACGTCGGTGCGAGAGTGGTTCAATGCACTGCTGATAATTAATGGTTGCATGTTGGAAGATATTGCACAAATGAGTGCTATTTGGCAGCTGTGAAGTGTTGAAGCCCCTGAGGCAGCGGCTATGTGAGCCGCGAAACTCGGCCAGAGTCGGGCAAGTCTTTTAATATACGTCTCTGTTTTAATAAACATTGAAAAAGTTCCAGGCATCTATTCTTGTGTTTTTCCTGACGGCTATCATAAATCGCCTACCTCTGTGTTTTCTTGTAAATATAATCGGGCCAATGGAATATCGGCGCGCTCATGATTAAGCGCCTGCTCCCTTAACGTGCGCCAATCCACCTTTCTGGGGTGCCCAATGCTAAATGCAAATAGGCTGCTGTGGTAAAAAGGAGGCGCTAGGGGAAACTGTGTGCCCCTAGTGCCTAAGAACATAAGAACATGCCATACTGGGTCAGACCAAGGGTCCATCAAGCCCAGCATCCTGTTTCCAACAGTGGCCAATCCAGGCCATAAGAACCTGGCAAGTACCCAAAAACTAAGTCTATTCCATGTTACCATTGCTAGTAATAGCAGTGGCTATTTTCTAAGTCAACTTAATTAATAGCAGGTAATGGACTTCTCCAAGAACTTATCCAATCCTTTTTTAAACACAGCTATATTAACTGCACTAACCACATCCTCTGGCAACAAATTCCAGAGTTCAGTTGTGCGTTGAGTGAAAAAGAACTTTCTATGATTAGTTTTAAATGTGCCACATGCTAACTTCATGGAGTGACCCCTAGTCTTTCTATTATCCGAAAGAGTAAATAACCGATTCACATCTACCCATTCTAGACCGCTCATGATTTTAAACATCTCTATCATATCCCCCCTCAGCCGGCTCTTCTCCAAGCTGAAAAGTCCTAACCTCTTTAGTCTTTCCTCATAGGGGAGCTATTCCATTCCCCTTATCATTTTGGTAGCCCTTCTCTGTACCTTCTCCATCGCAATTATATCTTTTTTGAGATGCGGTGACCTGAATTGTACACAGTATTCAAGGTGCGGTCTCACCATGGAGCGATACAGAGACATTATGACATTTTCCGTTTTATTCACCATTCCCTTTCTAATAATTCCCAACATTCTGTTTGCTTTTTTGACTGCCGCAGCACACTGAGCCGAAGATTTCAATGTGTTATCCACTATGACGCCTAGATCTCTTTCTTGGCTGGTCGCACCTAATAAGGAATCTAACATTGTATAACTATAGCATGGGTTATTTTTCCCTATATGGATCACCTTGCACTTATCCACATTAAAATTCATCTGCCATTTTGATGCCAAATTTTCCAGTCTCACAAGGTCTTCCTGCAATTTATCACAATCTGCTTGTAATTTAACTACTCCGAACAATTTTGTATCATCTGAAAATTTGATTACCTCACTCATCATATTTCTTTCCAGATCATTTATAAATATATTGAAAAGTAAAGGTCCCAATACAGATCCCTGAGGCACTCCACTGCCCACTCCCTTCCACTGAGAAAATTGTCCATTTAATCCTACTCTCTGTTTCCTGTCTTTTAGCCAGTTTGTAATCCACGAAAGGACATCACCACCTATCCCATGACCTTTTACTTTTCCTAGAAGCCTCTCATGAGGAACTTTGTCAAATGCCTTCTGAAAATCCAAGTACACTACATCTACCGGTTCACCTTTATCCACATGTTTATTAACTCCTTCAAAAAAATGAAGCAGATTTGTGAGGCAAGACTTGCCTTGGGTAAAGCCATGCTGACTTTGTTCCATTAAACCATGTCTTTTTATATGTTCTGTGATTTTGATATTCAGAACACTTTCCACTATTTTTCCTGGCACTGAAGTCAGGCTAACCGGTCTGTAGTTTCCCGGATCGCCCCTGAAGCCCTTTTTAAATATTGGGGTTACATTAGCTATCCTCCAGTCTTCAGGCGCAATGGATGATTTTAATGATAGGTTACAAATTTTTACTAATAGGTCTGAAATTTCATTTTTTAGTTCCTTCAGAACTCTGGGGTATACACCATCCAGTCCAGGTGATTTACTACTCTTCAGTTTGTCAATCAGGACTTCCACATCTTCTAGGTTCACTGTGATTTGGTTCAGTCCATCTGAATCATTACCCATGAAAACCTTCTCTAGGACGGGTACCTCCCCAACATCCTCTTCATTAAACACAGAAGCAAAGAAATCGTTTAATCTTTCCACGATGGCCTTATCTTCTCTAATTGCCCTTTAACCTCTCGATCATCTAATGGTCCAACTGACTCCCTCACAGACTTTCTGCTTCGGATATATTTTTTAAAGTTTTTACTGTGAGTTTTTGCCTCTACGGCCAACTTCTTTTCTAATTCTCTCTTAGCCTGTCTTATCAATGTCTTACATTTAACTTGCCAACGCTTATGCATTATCCTATTTTCTTCTGTTGGATCCTTCTTCCAATTTTTGAATGAAGATCTTTTGGCTAAAATAGCTTCTTTCACCTCCCCTTTTAACCATGCCAGTAATCGTTTTGCCTTCTTTCCACCTTTCTTAATGTGTGGAATACATCTGGACTGTGCTTCTAAGATGGTAGTTTTTAACAATGACCACACCTCTTGCACACCTTTTACTTTTGTAGCTGCTCCTTTCAGTTTTTTTCTATTTTTTTCATCTTATCAAAGTTTCCCTTTTGAAAGTTTAGCACGAGAGCCTTGGATTTGCACACTGTTCCTCTTCCAGTTATTAAATCAAATTTGATCATATTATGATCACTATTGCCAAGCGGTCCCAGCACCGTTACCTCTCTCACCAAGTCCTGTGCTCCCCTGAGAATTAGATCTAAAATTGCTCCCTCTCTCGTTGGTTTCTGAACCAATTGCTCCATAAAGCTATCATTTATTCCATCCAGGAACGTTATCTCTCTGGTGTGTCCCGATGATACATTTACCCAGTCAATATTGGGGTAATTGAAGTCTCCCATTATTACTGCACTACCAATTTGGTTAGCTTCCCTAATTTCTCTTAGCATTTCACTGTCCGTCTCACCATCTTGACTAGGTGGATGGTAGTATACCCCTATCACTATAGTCTTCCCCGATACACAAGGGATTTCTACCCATAAACATTCAATTTTGTATTTAGTCTCATGCATGATGTTTATCCTGTTGGACTCTATGCTATCCCGGACATAAAGCGCCACACCATTTTTTAACAATACCACGCCTCTTGCATACCTTTTACCTTTGTAGCTGCTCCTCTCAGTTTTTTCTAACTATTTTTCTCATTTTTTCAAAGTTTCCCTTTTGAAAGTTTAGCACGAGAGCCGTGGATTTGCTTACTGTCCCCCTTCCAGTCATTAATTCAAATTATTACTCCTCTCCCTGGCACCTCCTCAACATTTCTGTACAAATTTTGGGCTCCTCCAAAATTAACGTCTGTTCCTCTGGGTCACTTTTTTTTTTTTGTATGGAGGGGAATCGATAATAGCCTCATCAACATGCATTTGATGAACACTATTACCTGTGGGGTAGATTTTTTAAAAAAGCGCGATCACGTACTTTTGTTGGCGCACCAGGCGCAAACAAAAGTACGCTGGTTTTTTATAAGATACGCGCATAGCTGCGTGTATCTTATAAAATCCTGGATCAGCGCACGCAAGGCCGCCAATTTTGGGCAGCCTGCGCGCGCAGAGCCGCACAGCCTGCCTCCGTTCCCTCCGAGGCCGCTCCGAAATTTGAGCGGCCTCGGAGGGAACTTTCTTTTGCCCTCCCCTCACCTTCCCCTCCCTTCCCCTACCTAACCCCCCCCCCTTACCTTTATCCTTCGATTTACGCCTGCTCGAAGCAGACGTAAATCTACGCGCGCCAGCGGACTGCTTGTGCGCCGTCATCCGACCCGGGGGCTGGTCCGGAGGCCTCGACCACACCCCCGGGCCGGCACCACACCCCCGGTCCCACCCCCGAAATGCCGCATCGTTCGGCCCCGCCCCCAACACGCCCCCTAAAAAAAACCCCGGGACTTACGCGCGTCCCGGGGCTCTGCGTGCACCGGCGGCCTATGCAAAATAGGCGCGCGAGGGCCCTGCTCGCGTAAATCCACCCGGATTTACGCGAGCAGGTCATTTAAAATCCGCCCGTATGTGCGCGATTGGATGAGCTTTTTCGATGTGCTAACCCCTATTTTGCATCTGGGGATATGGACACATGTCCAAAATGCACATCCAATTGTGGGTTAAACCATGCGCTGCATAACTCTTAACTGTGTGTGTGGAGCGGGCTGAGGTGGTTGGTTGGGGGCAGTTGGGGATTGTGCAAGGCTATAAAATTTGCCTAGGGCATGTAATACCTGGGGGGTGGATGGTATTAGTTTTCAAAGTTTGTATCACTGAAGGGAGCTGGGATTTTTTGGGTGGGCCCAGGACAGACAATGAATAAAACAAAGGTGTGTGCGGGGGGGGGGGGGCAGCACAGAACCTGTTCACACAGGGCAACGAAAAAGCTCGCCCTGTCTCCGCCTGCTTCTACCACAGACCTAATTACCAAGCTTACATACCAGTTATACACTGATCCCAGATCATTAGGAGCATTATTATTATAATTGCTATTTCAATTTACCAGCTTTTTGAGAGAATCTTACCCCAGATGGTTTATTGCATATTAAATGAAAAATGGGTTAACAAAGTTTAGGGCAGATGTTAAATAACAGAACATCAATAAAGTAAGTTAAGTAACAATCACCAGTATTAATTAACAGCAACACAGCAGGCAATGAATTAGTATCAACAGAGCAATTAACATAATATTTTTGAATGAATAAAGTTTGATACTTAAATTAGCAAGAATAGAAGCTAATGTAAGTTTCTATGTGCGTAATACCTGCTCTGAAGGCCTTAGCTGGGTGAATGTAGAGCTATTGTAGCATTTGATAATGTAATTCCCTCAGTAATATATTATCTGTGAGCAGTCCAGTCCTTTTCTAAGCATAGCTATGAATAATTTGGTTTTCCCATCTGCTTGCTATTGAGCATAAACTCCACCTAAGGAGTACATCGCTTGTTGACTGATTAGAAGATTAAGAGAACATGATACAGAGAGGCCCATCTCCCCAGAGTTAAGCGGTAATGTATCTACCTTAGAAACTGCCACGATTTCTGTATTAGAACTTTGCAAAGATTCAAGGTAGCGCCTCTCTTGGAGAAAGGTATAGAATTCCCAGTTTGTGAGGGCAAAATGATCTTGAAAGGAGAACAGCAACTTCTCTTCAAGCGATAGAAATTCATTAAGGGATCCACACCCCGCAGTCTCCCAAGCTGACCTCACTGGCCTTATTAAGAGACTTTTCTTAAGTTGGAGTGGAAGCTTGTTTGCTCTGGCATGTAATAATTTGCTTAAGTTCAATGGCTGTAAAAGCTGTCATTCAGTCTGTATGAGACTGTAAGTAGAGCTCCCCATCAGCTATTCATTAAAATGCCAAAATAAGCAGGATTGATTATACAGCCTTAGGTCTGGTGATTTAATCCCCTTTGACCCCCTCCCCCCCAGTTCTGAACACTTTTTAGAGAGCCTCAGCATTGATTTTCTAGATTTCTTGCTTTTACACAGCAGGCAGGTTATAGTTTTGTTAATCTTTAGTAACTATCTTTCCCTAAACACTGTTGGGATTGTTTGCAGCATATAGATCCACTTAGGCAAAAAGGGCATTTTAAACAACTTAACTGTGCCCAGGAAAAAGAGAGAGAGGCTTTGCCTGCTAGCTAAATTTATCTTCAGATTATTAAATAAGGGATTCTTATTGAGGCAGTACAAAGTATTCAAATGACTGGGGATATGCACACCCAAATATTTAGATGTTGATATTTAAAGCCTTACTGCATGTCACTTTTTGAGTGACATGCACAAAAATCAGGCTTTGAATATTATCCCCTGACAAATGGATACATATTGTGGGCATACATTTACCTGCACAAAAAGGGGTATCAATGGAGGTGTTCTGGGGAAAGGGCTGAATTTTACCCAGTAAAAGGAAAAATGTAAAAGCCCTTCGTGCACCGAAGCTAGGAAATATATGCAGAAGTCAGGCCAGCACACACTACATGGATTTTAAAAAGTGCATTAGAACACATGTATCTCCCAGTATGCGCACATTTTTTTTTTAGAAAAATGGGTGGGGCATGGGCATTCCAGGGCATATGAATGAAACTAGCATGTAAGTATTCACGCGCACCAGCGTGCACAGGAGTCCCTATCCACGTAACTTAACTTCTGCTATGGATGGCAAGTAACTAATAAAACAAAAAAAAATGAGTGATACAATGAGCAGTCCCTGGGCTTCCCCATGGACTGCCCATTTTACCTCCGAGCCCAGCCTGATACAGCAAGATGCTGCCAACGGGCCCAGGCGTGTCAACTGTTGCTGACGTCTGACACCAAGGCCTATAAAAGGTAGGGATGTGCATTCATTTTCAACGAATGTGCAATCTGCAATGCATAAGTCCCTATTCGTTGTATTCTTGGGTTCGCGAAATGCATCGCGATCCCCCACGACTAAAACATATCATATTAGTTTCATTCTTTTGGCTCGCAGTGATTTCATAGCGGCCGTTTGAAATAGGAGAAGGCCATGTGGGAGTATCCATAGCAAAAAGCCCTTTCCTGTGAGTCATAAGTGACCTCACAGCCCTGTCATAGAGTGGGTCAGACAGGTTGGCAAGGAGACGAGAATGCAACCTATCAGAGCTAAAGATTTTTCTAATGCAGCCAATCGCTGCTCTCACTCAGTGCTCTGTGATGCTGTTAAGAAACATAAGAACATAAGAAATTGCCATACTGGGTCAGACCAAGGGTCCATCAAGCCCAGCATCCTGTTTCCAACAGTGGCCAATCCAGGTCATAAGAACCTGGCAAGTACCCAAAAAGTAAGTCTATTCCATGTAACCATTGCTAATGGCAGTGGCTATTCTCTAAGTGAACTTAATAGCAGGTAATGGACTTCTCCTGTTGATGCTATACTATTTATATGTTAAGCACGTGGCGTGCCATGCTCTTTCTTTGCGGGGGTGGTCCGGGGAGGTGGCTGTACTCAGAGCTAGTCTGAGTGTCTCAAATCTGTATTCAATTGCTAGCTACTTTGATAGAATTTTCCATTCAAAAAGATATTTGTTTGATTTTGCTGCATTGCCCAGCTAGCCATGCTTTTTTTGACTGCATTTTTTTTCTATTGATCTCAGACGGTCTCTCTGTCTGTCTCACTGAGACAAGCTGCTAGCAGTGGCGTTTTGTTGCTTATTTTTATATTTTACCACCTGGGGTAGGTTGCAAGCAGGATTTGGGTGTTGTGGGTGGGAGATATATTCAATTTCTAGCTAGTTTGATAGAATTTTCCATTGAAAAAGATAGTTCTTCGTTTTTGCTGCTGTGCCAAGACAGGCTTTTTTTGTTAACTGCAGTTTTTTTTTATTGAACTCAGATTGTCTCTCTGTGCTCTTTTAAGCCAAGAAGGCAGTGCACTGGGCGTCAGTGGGCAGTTTTGCAGACTCACATATATTGGTACAACAGTGCTCTCTGAAGCCAAATCCCTAGTAGGCCTCTTTTTTAGTTACAAGTTTATTGTGTGCACATACAGCGGTCCCAGTTGTAGTGTATATCCAGGCACTGCCTCGTGGGCCTGTGGGCAGTTTTGAAGACTCACATATATTGGGACAGTGGTGCTCTTTTAAGCCAAGAAGGCAGTGCACAGGGCATCTGTGGGCAGTTTTGCAGACTCACATATATTGGGACAGCAGTGCTCTCTGAAGCCAAATCCTCAGTAGGCCTCTTTTGTAGTTACAAGTTTGGTGTGTGCACATATAGCGGTCCCAGTAGTAGTGTACATCCAGGCACTGCCTCGTGGGCCTGTGGATGAACAAAAGGATAGATGCCAATAGTCTTATATAATTCTTTTATTGAAGTGGAGACACAAGGGTAGCTCAACTCTGGCCGAGTTTCGCCGTCTGAAAACGGCTGCCTCAGGGGCTTACATATATTCTCTTGAGTTCCCAGTTTAAGTTCAAACAAATTGTAAATAGAGGATCATATAAACCACTATATGATCCACAACAGTATTGATTCTTTTCAACGCATTCACGAAAGAATCTCCACTTGGGCACAAGTGGAGATTCTTTCGTGAATGACGGCTTTTATAGATCGCCTTCCTTTGTGCTTCGTGGGCCTGTGGGCATGTTATAAAATCAGGCATACATTTGTGCTCGCTGGGTAGCACGTACAAATGTAGGCCACGCACGTACCTTTTAAAATCTGCCCCATTACTTTCCTTGAATAAATTTACTGCTTGCCAGCTTACTGAATATAAACTTTTCAGACAAGTTTAATATGAAAGGTAAGGAGGTTTCTGGTTCTGACAAAAATAAGAGCATATCAGCAGCAAAGGGATTTATTTTGATGACTTCCCTTCTTACTGGTAAAGCTCTGCAATCTTCTTATGCACTGTATTTTCTTGACCAGGGGCTCCAAGCTCAAGATAAAGAGGAAAGGTGACAGTGGAATTCCTTGCTTAGTATCCTACTGCAGCTGAAATTTGTCTGAGGCCCATTTCATTTACCAGGATATTTGCTTTGGAGTCTATTTAGAGAATCTTGATTATGTCTACAAATGGACCAGTTAGTTCAAATTTCTCGAGTATGAACCATAGTTATGACCACAATACGTGGTCAAAATCTTTCTCTGCATCATTTCTTGCCACCAGCAAGGATTATCCATTGTTGAACTGTTATACTCAAATGCAGCCAAGAGTTTCCTGATGTTGGTGATGGAGTGTCATCCTTTAACAAAACTTGCCTATCAGATATTAGGAGGGGCATGATCTCTCCTATAAGAGTCGCTAGAATCAGGTAAGGTAATTTTCAAAGGAAATAAGTGTATAAATGTAACATACTATATCATAGGAATTTTCAAAAGCCCATTTACTCACACTTATGCTTGTAAAAGCTATTGACAGTTCAATGACTTATATTGTAGCAATTTTCAAAAGCTCACTTACATGTTTAAAAACCAGTTTTAAGTATGTCGGTCCTTTTGAAAATGTCCCCCTTATCATATATTTAAATATTTTGATTCAGCAAGAGAATGGGATGATATAACTGGTGTCTTCAGGATCTTTGTTTGCATATGTAATCAAAGTAATAAATGCCTCAGTCTGTTTTTAATTTGTCTTCTACTTCCCTTGGTGGCTAGCTTGCTCACCAGTCTTTAATGTGGAATAATATCATAGGAGTTTCTCAAATCCAAATATGATACTGCAGCAGTAAACAATTTTGTAGCAACATCTGCATTTTAAAACAATTTAAATTTTGAAAAATGAATAGCAGGGAGAAATGCAAAAGGTAAGACCAGTTAGAAAAGAAGTATATGAAAGACATTTTTTTCTTCAAGAATATGCTTTGAGAATTAAATTTAAATCATTTTTGCATAATGTACTCACCCTTCAGGAGAAATTTTGACAAATAACATGCATCTTCATCTAAATGTATTATCTCTCACTGTGTCTAGATAATTTATTTTTGTAGGCATCTATCAAGTATGTCGCCTGTGGTTCCAAGCAAACTATTTATCTTTGTTTAGAAGTTCTTGATGTGACTGCCATTTAACTACAATGGTAAGTCACACAATATGTCCCCAAACATATAAAATAATTAACTAATTCATTTACAGTAAGCAGAATAGATGGAGTCTTCAGGGGATAAAAGAATGCTTAGTATGGAAAAAAAGGTTATTGCCCTTACATTATAATAAACAAAGAAGGCTATCGATAAAAAAAAATGTAGAGTTAGGTACAAACTCAAACACGATTAAATCAACAGGGGTCCCAATAGGCACTAAAATCTTAAAGCTTGTTTCATTCTCATTTAGGACTTAGAAAAATGTACTACAGTTATATTTTGTTGATTTGGGGGATAAACTTCATTGCATCCTACATTTGGAAAAAAGAACCAGAGAAGCCCGATGCATTTCTGAGTAGCTTTATCTAGAATTTTAGCCTGTACCTACTGTCCAGCATGTGATACATTACCAGCTTCATTACAGTATGCATGCGTTTTTGAACATGCAAAGTCATTCTGCTGACATCATCAACATATAGAACTGGTGGAAGAAGTGCATGAACCATGTTTACAGATTAATATCATTAACCAAGGGCAAGGGACTGAAAAAATGTTGCCCACTCTTCAATCATAACATATCCTTATTGAAATATGGTCTCAAGTATGTGTCCCTCCTTTGCAGAAAAAATGTGAAAACTGTAGAGGTTAAAAAGAGATAAACAGAGAAGATTATGTATGAGGGAAAACAGCTGTAACAGTAATAATAAACTGCAAATAAGGTTTCTACCTCAGTTTTAACATATGTACATATGTTAAATCTAGGGACCTTCTTTTTCAGATTTTATTTTTCTTGAGAATTTCTCAGTGGTAAAAAATGATTTGACTGTTTCCTGCTGATTTTTGTCATTTTTGTTTGTTATAATAAATATTGAGTAGGTCTCCTATTTTTTCACACTATGTACCACATCAAAACTCTATGAATTCTTATATTTCACATTCTCCTCATTACTTTTATATTCCCTCTTCACAACATCAAGGTGGGAACAAGATGAGGGGGGGGGGGGGGGAATCAAAGCGTAGACTGTGTACATGGCTCTTTTTCTACACCTTCTGGAACAGCATATTGACCATCACTGCATCGTTATATCTAGGCAGGCACTTCATAATACACATCAAATTGTTCGAAAAATGAGAAGGCAAGAAAAACATGAACTGGCTTGTTCTAAGTTTCTAACCATTCTATCGGACACCAGAAGGATAAGTGAATTTTTCTTTCAAGGATCTTATGAACTTTGCTATACAAGCACTTTTTCATCCACTCTGTCTCATGAACAGTATATTTATAGGCCATTTAATGGTTAAATAAAAATATGGCCTCCCCATAATTCTGCACACTGCATTTCACAGACTATACTGTTGAATATTTCCAAAGAATTCTGTAGTCAGCTGGGTGTCTCATCTGGTTAACTAATATCGGCACTTATCTACCTAAATTAACTGGATAAGTAACTCCTCCTCATAATGCCTATTTCCTGCCGACCACTTAGCCAGAGAAGTACTTATATGTTAAGTGCCAACCGTTGAATGGAGTCAAATATTCAGCCACAGCCATTTAGCCAGATAAGTGGTGACTTATTTGGCTAAGTGGTACTGAATATCAGCCTCCTAGAATCTTTGTTGGATATGATATCAACCCAATAGTCTGGGAGGTAAGGCTACAGATATGCCATTGTGGGAATAGAAAAAGTGACTCAGAAAATCTTCCAAACCTAATATCAACCACATATTTATCATTGGTTACAGGTATAAAAAGTTACATCCAGATACCCTTTCCTTCATATAATGCTAGCTGCATTTTCAGTTCTTTGTAATCTTGTAGTAATGGCCTAGGTTGTGGTGTAATTCAGACTCAATGATTAGTCTTGGAATGTAGGGGTGAAATTGTGAGTGGCCAGTTGAAGAAAGCAAGAAAGATAATGCGAGCAGCCTAGGGCCAAAGAAGACCCAGAGTAGTGTGCAATTTAAGATATCTTGTTCAAAGAGAAATATACCTATGGGGTAAGAATGAGAACACTTCATACTATCTCTTAAGGGTTCCAATACTGGCAATGTAGTATTCTCCTGCACCGAGGATATATCTTCAGGGGCATGTGCCTAGAAAGGAAGAGTTAGAAAGGAAGAGTTAGAGTGTACTGCTGAGTCATGAGCCTAAGGAGATTATGGCTGGTGCGAGAGCAGGTATAGTTCATATTTGAGAAAGCAATGTCATTAAAATCTATGGAGGTGAATGATATTGTACACAGCTATTTAAGGGGTGATTTCTTTGAAGCCTACAATACTGGACACCCTATCCCAAAAGAAGCTGACAAAACATAGCTGGTCTCCGAGGTTCGTGCACATGAATTCAGACAAATAAGCCTGGGTTATTATGGCAACCCAAAATAAAAGACACAAAGGGTAAGCTAGAAAAAGATAGTCAATAAAAGCTGTGTAGTAGCCACAATTCCATTGAGTGATGTTCCAAAATTCCATAACTATACAGGTTTTAAAAAAAAACAGTATAACAGCTGGATTCTAACTCCACATTCACAGACGCAATCACATCCATCCACATACACAAAGAGAAACCTGCTAAGGCTGCTGCCCTTTGCAATGCTACACAAAAACCTGAGAGTCAAATGACTGATCAGCTGATCACATCTGGGTGCTGTATGCCAAAGTATCTGTACTGCACTTATGAATGAAAAGTAAATTAATATAGTAAACTGTGCATAGAAGAGATTTAAGGGACACAGTCATTTTTTTTTCCAGCAAAGGGAAATTATTTCCAAAGCCAAAAGTCTAATAAACTGGAATAAAAGTTATTAAGGGGTGGTGACGCTAATGAATTTGTGGCAGAATTAGAATTATTTAAAGCTGTAGCACTACTGAATTTGCAATAGAAGTAACAGAGTTATTTTTTATTGGTAGCTATCAAGTTTTTGGTATTGGTTCTCAGTTACGAATTTATTATTTATTATAATTTATTATATGCACCAAGTTGTTGTATATGTAAACCGTTATTGTATGTACTAAGTTGTTGTAAATGTAAACCGGAGTGAAGGCAGCTAGCTATACTGCGGTATAAAAAAACCTCTTAAATAAATACATAAATAAATAAATAAATAAATAAATAAATCATTGTAATCGGTGATTAGGATAGTAGATAGCTGGGTGGCTGGTAGACAAGAGGTTTACTTGGCAACATACCTGCTTGGTTGAAAAGTGATGGGCCTCATGTATCATATAGATAGGATTTTAGATAGTGCTGTGGAAGAGCCAGTTATCTTGGAACATGTGGGTACCAATGACATAGGAAAGTGCAGGATGGAGGTTTTGGAAGCCAAATTTAGTATTTTAGGTAGAAAGTTGAAATCCAGAACCTCCAGGGTATCATTCTTAGAAATGCTTCCCATTCCACGTGCAGGACCCCAGAAGCAGGCAGAGCTCCAGAGTTTAAATGAGGGGATGAGATAATGGGGCAGGGAAAAGGATTTTAGGTTTGTTAGGAACTGGGCAACATTTGGGGAAGGTGGGGCCTTTTCCAAAAGGATGAGCTCCACCTTAACCAGAGAGGAACCAGGCTGCTGAAACTAACCAAAGGAGATAGAACAGCTTTAAACTAGATGATGGGGGAAAGCTGATAGTCTGTGAAATGCGCATGGTTCAGAATGATATCGCTTTGAAGGATACTAAGGAAACAGGTAATTTAAGGCATCCCAGAGAGATGTTGCAATAAATGTTAAAGTGCTTTTAAGTAAAGAGCAGATAGTACAGAAAGATTCCAAATTACCCCTGTTAACTGATAAGCAGGTTGTAAATACAAACAAAAAACATACTTTGAAATATCTGCATATAAATGCTGTGAGGTCCATAATCAAAAGCCATTTACATAGCTAGTGTAATAGTTATCCATCTAAATGGTTTACCCGGCTATAATTAGTCCTTACTTGCTAGAATTTAGCCGGATATGAAGGGGGCATTCTGGGGGTGGGCAGAAGGCATTCTGGGGAGAAGCAGAGTTAGCCAGTTAACTTATGCGGCTAACTCTGGTCAAGTCATAGGGCTGCCTAAAGTTAGCTGGTTATACATATCTGACTAACTTTAAGATAGTTGGATAGCCCTGCTGAATATACCCTAATTAGTCAGTTATGTATAACTGGCTAACTAGCACAGCCGCACAGTGGCTGAATATTAATCTCTAAAAGTCTAGAAAAATAAGATGGGAGTATTAGAGTGCATAGTACTGGATGAAGAGTTTTATATAATTGGCATCTCAGAGACCTGGTGGAAGGAGGATAACCAATGGGACACTGTGACAGGGTACAAATTATATAGAAATAATAGAATGGATCAAATTGGCGGAGGAGTGGCATTATATAATAAAGAGGGTTTTCGGTCAAACAGGATAAAAGTTCTACAAGAAACAAAATGCAATGTTGAATCTTTATTAGAGATGTGAATCGTGTGATCGATCGTCTTAACGATCGATTTCGGCTGGGAGGGAATCGGATTGTCGCAGTTTGGATTTTTTAAATATCGTGTAAATCGTGTAAATCATGTAAATCAAAACCGGCACACTAAAACATCTCTAAAACCCACCCCGACCCTTTAAAATAAATCCCCCACCCTCCCGAACCCCCCCAAAATGCCTTAAATTACCTGGGGTCCAGTGGGGGGGAGGGCGGGAAAACCGGCACACTAAAACAACCCTAAAACCCACCCCGACCCTTTAAAATAAATCCCCCACCCTCCCGAACCCCCCCAAAATGCCTTAAATTACCTGGGGTCCAGAGGAAGGGTCCCGGTGTGATCTTTTACTCTCGGACCTCCATTTTGCGCAAATGGCGCCGGCCGTACGGCAACACGATTCGACTGCAGGAGGTCGTTCCTGGACCTCCGCTGGACTTTTGGCAAGTCTTGTGGGGGTCAGGAGGCCCCCCAAGCTGGCCAAAAGTCCCTAGGGGTCCATCGGGGGTCCAGGAGCGATCTCCTACGCTCCTGACGTCGGGGGACAAAAAAACAAAATGGCGCCGGCGCTACCTTTGACCTGTCATATGACAGGTCAAAGGTAGCGCCGGCGCCATTTCTACAATGCACGGAGGTCCGAGAGATGCGGCGACTGCATCAGCATTAGATAGGGGGGCATCCTTTAAACCTTCTCTTGGCTGTAACTCATACACCATTACCATTGCACAGCCATGATCTGGTGTTTCTAATTAAATATTTTCTGGTAACAATGTAGCAGGTTAGAGGGTAGTCCTTTAGACCCACCCAAATATTTTACCTGCATTTGACACAGTTGAAGTTTACCTTTTTCTACCTTAAGACTTAGTGAATGCATGAAACACAACACTTCACTACCCAGGAGACTACATCCTGCCAACAGCAGCCAGGATGAAGTTGAGATTTCAGGGCTGCCTAGCAGTTCCTAATCTTCCAGTGGCTGAAGTGAAGAAGAGAGCTGAAAGAAAGAGAAAGGAGGTAAATGTCTGTGCACCCCACTCCTACTAATCAAAGATAACTCAGTGTGACTAGAAATCAAAAGATCTCAGGTATGGAGACCATGAATTTTTAAAATTCCTAGTTTTTATTTTTGGGTGTTATTTGATGTGTCTGCTGTTTTGAAATATTTTATTGGTGTTTGGGAAATTTTTAAAAAAGTATATTTGGGGAACCCAAAATGGTGCTGAGAGAGGATGTGCAGTGAGATTACTCCCATGCCATCTTAATTTTCCTTTTCTTTTGTTTGCCTGCTCATGGTGAAGCAGAAGGTAGGGTGCAGGGAGCTCCCCCCATTCACCCTCAGAGTCCTTCCATGAAGCAATCAATGCTGCCAGAGCAGGTCCAGTCTCCCCTTACATCAGGAATATTCTTTGCCGCAGCTAATAGGGGAGCATCATCGTGGCTTGAAGCTAGTGCAAACATCTCGCTGAGCTCTGATGACCAAACTCTTTCCTCACCCACATGACTGAGACTAGCATTGCTGTCTGATGAAGCATGCCGGTCTGGGGAAGTCCTGGATGCAGGCAGTAGGAGTCTGGTGGCAACCACAAACAGAATGCTGAGTGCTATTGGGGGAGAATGTGCAGGATTTCTGCTGTCCACCACAGATGACCAGGAGGCCTTGATTGAGGCTGGACCAACTTCTGTGTTAAGTAGAGCAGATAGTTCAACAGCGGCCACTCTTCCTGGAGACTCCTCCGGTGAGTCTGCATTGACTTCTGCCTCTGGCCCAGCTTTATGCCTCTTCACTCCTAAACCTTTTCCGATAACTTGGGACAGCATTTGGAGCAAATTTCTCTCACTACTATTGTCAGTAGGGATGTGAATCGTTTTTTGACTATTTAAAAAATCGTCCGATATATTTTAAATCGTCAAAAATCGTTAGAGGCACGATACAATAGGAATTCCCCCGATTTATCGTCAAACATCGTAAATCGGGGGAGGGGGAGGGGAAGGGGGAGGGCGGGAAAACCGGCACACTAAAACAACCCAAAATCCCACCCCGACCCTTTAAAATAAATCCCCCACCCTCCCGAACCCCCGCAAAATGTTTCAAATTACCTGGGGTCCAGTGGGGGGGGTCCCGGTGTGATCTTCCACTCTCGGGCCGCGGCTGCGTTAATAGAAATGGCGCCATTTTGGTTCCTGTCCCCCGACGTCACGAGCGCAGGAGATCGCTCCCGGATCCCCAGGGACTTTTGGCCAGCTTGGGGGGCCTCCTGACCCCCACAAGACTTGCCAAAAGTCCAGCGGGGGTCCGGGAGCGACCTCCTGCACTCGGGCCGTATTGCAAAATGGCGCCGGCCGTATTGCCGTATTGCAAAATGGCGCCGGCCATATGGCCGTATTGCCGTATTGCCGTATTGCACGGCTGCATTAATAGAAATGGCGCCAGGAGGTCCGGGAGCGACCTCCTGCACTCGGGTCGTATTGCCGTATTGCAAAATGGCGCCGGCCGTATGGCCGTATTGCCGTATGGCCGTATTGCAAAATGACGCCGGCTGTATGGCCGGCACCATTTTGCAATACGGCAATACGACCCGAGTGCAGGAGGTCGCTCCCGGACCTCCTGGCGCCATTTCTATTAATGCAGCCGTGGCCCGAGAGTGGAAGATCACACCGGGACCCCCCCCACTGGACCCCAGGTAATTTAAAACATTTTAGGGGGGTTCGGGAGGGTGGGGGATTTATTTTAAAGGGTGAGGGTGGGTTTTAGGGTTGTTTTAGTGTGCCGGTTTTCCCGCCTTCCCCCGATTTACGATTTAAATGATTTAAAAAAACAAAACAAAACCGCGACGATCAGATTCCCTCCCCCCCCCAGCCAAAATCGATCGTTAAGATGATCGATCACACGATTCACATCTCTAGTGTTCACAGCGTTTGAACATCAGCTTGCTATGCAGCTAAAAATGACAGTGAAGCACTGGCAAAATTTGTTGTTTCCAATCCAAAATGATCAAATAAATAAACCCAATGAAATTTTGACTTGTCATTGTGGGGCGGATTTTAAAACAATACGCGCGCCGGTACTTTTGTTCGCGCCACTGGCACGAACAAAAGTACACCAGATTTTATAAGATACGTGCGTAGCCGCGCGTATCTTATAAAATCCGGGGTCGGCGCGCGCAAGGGGGTGCACATTTGTGCAACCTGCGCGCGCCGAGCCCAGCGCGGCCTGCCTGTTCCCGCCTAGGCCGCTCCGATTTCGGAGCGGCCTCGGAGGGAACTTTTCTTCGCCCTCCCCCCACCTTCCCCTCCCTAACCCACCCCCCCCGGCCCTATCTAAACCCCCCCCTTACCTGTGTTGGCAAAGTTACGCCTGCTTTCAGCAGGCGTAACTTTGCGCTCGTCGCCGGCAGCCCCGCTCCGTCCTCCAGTCCCGGGGGCGTGGTCTGGAGGCCTCGACCATGCCCCCGGGCTGGCGCCACGCCCCCGAAACGCCGCATCGTTTCGAGAACGCCCCCGGACACGCCCCGGGACTTACGCGCGCCGGCAGCCTATGCAAAATAGGCGCGCGAAAATCCGGACGGATTTACGCGCGCGGGCCTTTTAAAATCCGCCCCTGTCATTTTAGCATGTGCTAAAGTGATTTAGTGAATGCTAAAATAGCCCTCAAAAATGGAATGAAAACCCAAATCAAAGAAACACACCCATGCACATCTGTTTCCATGCACACCCTACTAAAAACATACTTGGACATTTATAGTGTTGAACAATGGTGCAGAGTCTGTGCATTAGCAGCATGATTACTAGAATGTAGGCTTTTGGAACTTAAATGTATGCATGATGATTTTAACCGTAGCCCTAAATCACCTGGTTTTAATGGGACTAAACAAAAGTGTACTTTCAGGCAATTGAAAATCCACTAACTCAAATTTGGCAAATGTACCTACATTACTCATCATTGCACACACGTAGATCCAGACACCCTTTGAAATTTTGTCTGAAAGTAGTTAAATAAAAGGGAAAAATATAACCGTAATAATAATAAAATGAAATCACAATAGAAAGACAATAACAAGACAATTAGTTCCAAGATTCTCCTTCGCTCTCTCCCTCCCTCACCCTTCCAGGTCCTCACAAGAAGAAGAACCAACATTTATTTTAAATATTCAATAGGTATTGCAGGGAGCCTGCAGCCCTGATCCTGTGTCACCTTATGGCCACCATGTGTTGACCTATTCATTGTGAATTTATGAAATCGCACTGCTGGAGTGTCAGCCGGCACTGTCAGTGTATTGTGGTAAGGAAGTTTGCATTGCTGGACTCCTTGCTGCGACTGAGGGGGCGCGGCTTCTTGACCTCATATTTGAGTACTCCCTGGCCAGTCTGGGTTCTAAGAAATCCACAATGAATATGCATGAGATACATTTGCATGCACTGCCTCCATTAAATTCAAATCTGTCTCATGCACATTCCTTCAGAATATCCTGAAAATCCAACTGGCCAGGGGATACTCAGGGGCCGAGTTAAAAACCACTGTGATAGGACACAGGGGAATCACTGCTGGCACAGACTACTGTGAGGAAGCTGACAGTGTTGGGAGTCCTGGCAGGGCACTGCTGTGAGGAAGCTCACATTATTGTCGTCTCAGTTGGCACTGGCAGGCTGGAAGGTAATAGCAGCTGTCACCAGTGCTCACGCTAAACTCAGGAAAATTCTCTGCGTCGTGCAAGAGCTGGCACTAATCCAGCCCCACATATCCGGAGGGGGATTGCACACAGGTCAGAGCTCTTTTTTTATGAGGCAGTTTTGGCTGTTACTGATCTATCCCTGGAATGGTGACCTTGAAGGCAGGAGGGATTAGGTTGTATTGGGTGAGGTGTGGATTGGGAAGATATAGCACCTATTTTCCCATATTTAAGAATTAAGAATGGGTGGTGGTGAGAGGGGGTGGATTAAGAGGATTAATGGTTAAAACACAAATAGTTACTGAAGTTCAGAATGAAATTTGCTAACCCTATTATCTCTTCCCTTCTCACACTTCTCAGATCAAATCATCAAGGTCTAACCCTTCCAGTGGGGCCGATGCAATACAGTGCGCTCAGCTGAGCGCACTGTTTAACCCGCAGTCGGACGCGGGTGAATGAGATAGCGCTAATCACATGCAAATGCAAAATGCATGTGAATGAGGCTATTACTCATTCACTCCAATGCAAAAATATAAATGTGCATCTCAGACGCACATTTATCGCCCAGATATTAACGCCTGCCTGGAGCAGGCGTTAATAGCTGAGCGCATGTAAAAGAAGTGCAGAAAAGCAGAAAAAACTGATTTTCTGTATTTCGTCAGTTAAAAAGCAAACAAACAAAAAAAACCTTGGCAGACCGCCGAGTTATGAAGACCGACGCCGGTAAACTCGGCATTGGTTTTCATAACCGGCTGTCTGCCAGTAATGAAAACGGACGCCGAGTTTACCGGCATTGGTCTTCATAACCGGCAGCCGCCGCGGGGTCGCGTTAGCAAGCGTGACCCCCTAATTTTCCTATTGCATGGCGCCCCCCTTGCGGGCGCCATACGTGCATTAAGAAAGCGGGCGCTAAAAGTCAGCGCCCGCTTTCTGCGAAAATTATTGCATCGGCCCCAGTGTAAGGAGACCTTTCTCTAAAATCTGAACATTTGGAACAGGCTAAAACTTTAAGAAGATAGATTACAAATGTTGAAGACCCTGTCTCCTCCCAGATAGGATATTCTGATTTTGAGAAATTGATTACGCCAAACAATAATGCAGTGCTTCCTGGATCTGCTGAGAAGAGAGGGTAGAGAAACTTCCTGGATCTGCTGAGAAGAGAGGGTAGAGAAACCATCCCAGAGACTCCATAACAATTCTGTTTGCTTTTTTTGACTACCACAGCACAGTGAGCTGACGATTTCAATGTAATATCAACAATTTTATTTATTTATTATATACAGACATTCAATCTCAATTGAGATATCACACCAGTTAACATTCAGGTATTGCTCTATCCCCAGAGGGTTTACAATCTAAATTTTTGTACTGGAGGTAATGGAGGGCAAAGTGACTTGCCCAAGGTCACAAGGAGTAACAGTGGGACTCAAACCCTGGTCTCCTGGTTCATAGTCCCCTGCTCTAACCACTAGGCTATTCTTCCTCCAGTGATGCCCAGCTCTTTTTCCTGGGTGGTAACTCCTAAAGTGGAACCTACACAGCATGGGTTATTTTTCCCTAGATGCATCACCTTGCACTTGTCCACATTATATTTCATCTGCCATATGGCCGCCCCCGTCTTTCAGTCTTGTAAGGTTTTCCTGCAATTTATCACAATTTGCTTGTGATTTAACTACTCTGAATAATTTGCTATTGGCTGTAAATGTAATCCCCTCAATCTTAATTTGGTATCAGCTGCAAATTTGTTCACCTCCCTCATTGTACCTCCTCAGATCACAGACGGAGGATCCCCTTCCACCGAGACTGGGTCTACAATGCAGCCCTTGGGCTCCAAAGTTAGCCCACCTCTGATCTCTGTAACTGGGCACGGTGTGAAATCCTCTCCACTGTACAAACAGGGGTCCAAGCTCTCCTCTCTCCAGGGGAGGCTTAAGGCAATCTGCTGCCTGAGGCGAGGGATGAGATGGCGCTCCCGCCCCTGCCCCCCTCCCCCCCCAAGAGCTGGTACAGGTCAAATAATCGAGAGAGGGGGAATCTTTCAATGATTTGAAATGCTTCAGAAGGAGAAAAGCAGGGGGGGAGGGGTCAGAGGGTGGCAGATAGATTGTCAGTGATAATATTTCTAAGAAGCTGGCACATTCCCAGGAACCCTACGACCTGCCTCTCATGTTTCCACAGCATTTGCCCTCTGGAGATGGGTGAATGGTGAGGATCTGTGTATGGCAGACTCTCTCCAGGTCGTTACAAGGGTATTAGGCACCTAGGCAAACTGTACAGCCTTGTCCCCTCTCCTTCCAAGCCCTCACCATACACAATAAAAAATTGTGTATTTATAATATGATTTTACATGAAAAAAGGACATTCATCAAATTATGAGGTAAAAATATCACAACTTATATATTATTTTTACATGCACTGCTTTGGTGCCAACCAGAAAACCCTGCAAAAAAGACACTTGGAGCCCATATAGTATTAGATGTACTGTAAAGTGTATATAATGTGGTTTTGTCCTCAGAAAGCCAGGAGTAAACTGAATTACATTTACAATACAGTAAACCTCCTATACCAAAACAGCATTAAATGCCTGCACTCAAACAGTAACAACCTTACCTATGAAAATGCAACATTGCAATTATTACACTAGGCCCTAAAACACCAATACACCTCTTATTAGGAAAACAGAACAAGTCAGGCTACTATAGATCCCTGTACAGAAACATGCCAGAAGAATATCTCACCTCTGTCATACATGAAGAACACATATGGATCTTCATCAAATATTTGTTCAGAGAAGCTTTTAAATAATGTTTTTTTTTCTAGATTGTCCAATTTTATGCTTCTTATTTTGTATTGTTTTGATTTTGATGTGTGATTTGTTTGAAGTTTAGAATGTTCTAAACTATATTTATTTTAACTTTGATATTGTAATCTTCCTCGAACAGTTGTTTTGGAAAGAAAAGGGAATAGTAAGTTCTTGTAAATAAATAATTAAATAAACAAATAAAGTCCCTTACGAAAGACTCCTCAGAAAACTAAAAAGCCATGGCATTGGACATGATGCCTTACACTGGGCTGATTACTGTTTAAAAGACAGGAAGCAGAGAGGAGGACTAAATGGTCAGTTCTCCCAGTGGAGTGCCCCAGTACTGGGACTGGTGCTTTTTAACAGATTTATAAATGATCTGGAAAAGGCAGTGACAAGTGAAGTGATTAGATCTTCAGATGACCAAAATATTCAAAGTTGTTAAAACACGGGCAGGCTGTGAAGAACTGCAGAACATAAGAAAATGCCATACTGGGTCAGACCAAGGGTCCATCGAGCCCAGCATCCTGTTTCCAACAGTGGCCAATCCAGGCCATAAGAACCTGGCAAGTACCCAAAAACTAAGTCTATTCCATGTTACCATTGCTAATGGCAGTGGCTATTCTCTAAGTGAACTTAATAGCAGGTAATGGACTTCTCCTCCAACAACTTATCCAATCCTTTTTTAAACAAAGCTATATTAACTGCACTATGAGGAAAGACCTTGCAAATCTAGAGAACTGGCTAAATATGGCAGATGAAATGTAATGTGAACACGTGCAAAATGAAGCACACTTAGGGAAAAGTATGCCCAATTTTAGATACACCATGCTGGGTTCCACATGGGGAGTAACCGCCCACGTTGGCGTTATTGTGGAAAGTACATTGAAAATTCTCAGCTCAGTGTGCAGCCGCAGTAAAATAATAATAATAATAATAATAATAATAATAATAAAAGCAAACAGAATGCTAGGAATTAATCAAAAAGGAATGGTGAATGAAACAGAGAACATCCTAATGCCTCCATATAGGTCCATGGTATGACCGCACTTTGTAGCAGTTCTGAGTGATCCTCTTCTCAAAAAAAAATATAGTGGAATTAGAAAAGAGGCAGAGAAGAGCAAAATGAGTGGAAGAGAAGGGGATGGAACCTTATGAAGAAAGGCTAAAGAAGTTAGGGCTCATCACCTGGAGAAGAGACGATTGAGGGGAGATATGGTAGAGGTTTATAAAACCATGGGTGGAAAAGATAAATCGGGAACAATTATTTACCCTTACAGTTAATACTAGGACTAGGGGACACTCCTTGAAACTTAACAGGCGGAAGATTTAAAACAAGCTGGAGAAAGTATTTTTTTTCACTCAAAGCACAATTAAGATGTGGAATTTGTTGGTGAAGGATGTGGTCACAGCAGCAAACATAATGGGGTTTATAAAGGATTTTGAACAAATTCCTGGAGGAAAAATCCATAAACACAGTTATTAACTAGATGACTCTGGGGAAACCCGGTACTTGTGCATGTGATTGAACAACAAGAAAAGTGAATGCAATGAGCCATTGTCGGGAGACAGGATGTTGGGCTCGATGGACCTTGGTCTGACCCAGCATGGCACTTCCTATGGTCTTAACTCGCTGGAGATCAGCTTTAATCCTCTTGTGATTTAACAACTTTGAATCATTTTGCATCGTCAGCAAATCCGATCCCTCACTCGTTGTTCCCATCTCTAGGCCATTAATAAGTATGCTCCTACATGTTAATTTTCTCTCACAAACGTACGCATATGCATACGCTCCTTCACACCCATGCAAGCACGTAAGCTCAGGCTTGTCTCTCCTCTTTTTATAGCCGTGGGCTGCTTGAGCTCTGGCTGATGGGCCTCTCACTTTTTTTTTCAGCTGCCGGTGGCCCTGAGGCTTCTCCTTCAGCCTCCCATGATGCCCCATCTTTTGGGCCACCAGAGGGAGCGGGGTTGAGCTCGGCTAGCATGGCCTCTGTTACCTTTTGGCCGCTGGACCACCAGGGACTTTTGGCAAGTCTTGGGGGGTTCAGGAGGGTGGGGGGTTGTAGTTGATTACATTTAAAGGGTTGGGATGAGGATTTTTTAAACTTTAATGGGAAAGGAATACCATACGTAACTAATAAACGAATCGGGGTCCCCCGAAAATGGATGTAACGGATTTGGGTCCCGACGAATACCTAATCAAACGTATCCATCCCTGCTGAACATCCCTAGCCACCAGCGGGTTGGGATACCCTGGCAGGCATGTAGCCTCCTTTGGCTGCTGGCATCTAAGCAGCTTTTCTTCTTTAGCCACAGGTGGGTTGGGCTCGGCCGGCAGCCCCATGGCCTTTCCTCTTTTTTCAGTCACCAGTGGCCTTCTTTTCCTTTGGCCAGCAGCAGCTTTTCTTCTCTTTTGGCCACTGGCAGGTTGGGCTCTGCTGGCAGCCCATGGCTTTTCCTCTTTTCTGGCTGCCAGCAGGCTGGGCTATCTTGGTAGCCGCGCGGACTCTGCTTACCTTTGGCTGCCAGCGGGTTGGGCTCCACCTCTGGCAGTGTGACGTTTCTTCTCCTTTGGCTGCTGGTAGGTTGGGATCCTGCTGGTGACCCCATGGCCTTTCCTCTTCTTTAGCAGCTGATGGATTGGGCTCTGCCAGTGGCCCGCACCTTTTCCTTTTCTTTGGTGGCTACAGGGCTTCTATTGTTCCTTGCACTAGGCATCTTCTTAAGCTTGGGCCTCTGTATGCCAAGCCACCACCCCCTCTGAACTGCCGCCCTGTGCAAGTGCATGGTTTGCACAGTGGGCTCCACCGGCCCTACAGATTCTGTACTTACCCACACTCTCTCCGCACTCCTGTCTGGATTCTGTAATTATCCACCCTCACTCTGCATTCCTTCCCACATTCTGTCCTTATCTACACTCCCTTTGTACTCTTTCCTGGATTCTGTACTTACCCATATTCCTTCGTGCTCTTTCACGGACTCTAGAACAAGAGTTCTCACAACATCTTTTTTAGTGGCTGAACTGACAATTTTTTCCTAAAATACTTAATTAACTTTAATTGACTCCTTTAAAAATTCCGTTGGTGATTACACTTGAGAAATACCGCTTTAGGATTACCTACACTCCCCTGCCCTTTCCTGGATTATGTAATTATTCACAATCACCCTGTGCTATTTCCTGTATTCTAAAAGTATCCACAACCTCTGCTACTCTCTTCCAAACATTAAGATCACCTACTCTATCCCTTGCATGCTCTATTAGACACTAGAATCATCCATGTTCTACTCTGACCCTCTTTGTTATCCAGAGATTATCTATACTCAGCCTATGATCTCTACTGGGTTGTGTAACAGAGTGTATACTAGGGACCCTCAGAATACCTCCAGGGACTAGCCCTAGGAATCTGGTCTGGACCACCTTAAGCCACCCATAGAAAGGAAATTCTGGTTCCAGGGCATTTCCCTTAGCAGGGGAATAAGAAGCTAGGCTCGGAGGGAACAGGAAGCCCCGGACAAGAGAAGGAAATCAGGAAATACGCAGAACTACTTATGTACAATTGCTACTTTTTGATGCAAGCTCTGCTGAGGTAATCATGCTTTCTTTTTTTCCATTTGCCTTGTAAATAATAAAAGTTTGTGCACGAATAGCCAGAGTCTAGACTGCTCTGTTCTTCAGCAAACCAAAGGCCATTCCTGTGGTGCTGCAGGCAGTATTACTGTATGTAACTTAACCCTGGCTCTAAAGCATAATGCTGTCCTCGCTTCTTCTAAATTTATTTAAGGCTCTCTGTTTAGTGCCTGTGGGCCTTACCTTCCCTGTGTTAATGTTTGTTTTCTTTAAGGCGCAGGAGTCTTTAATGTGGCTCCTCCACTTAGTAAGGCAGGTGCCTAACTGAGAATCTGACCTCTAGCATGCTAGCAAATTCTATTACCTTACAAGAGGTAGTAAGAGATTCCCTTTTCTTCACCCCTCACCACCCCCCAACTGTAAAACTAGCTAAAAGAACACTAAGTAGTTGGGTAGCCATGATGCCTTTACTAGGCTGATGAATGTTTCAAGAAGCAAACTTGCTACTCTCTATGGCTGGAAGAACTGATCATTACATCTAATTACCTCTCAGTGGGATGCTCAGCCCTGGTCTGGGTGTTACTTTCCTTTCTAATGAGGGCTTCTAAGTTTATTCTAATCAGGTACTATGCTTACCACCAACATCCTGACTCGCTTAGAGACTGGGCATTCATGTCTGACCTTTTGATTCTCATAGCTTCAGGACTGGTTAATGGTCACTCATGCCTGAGGTTTCTGATGGCCAGAATATCAGTTCTCCTGAACCCTACAGTTTCCAATCCCTTCTGATCACCACATCTTTTGATGGTGAAACAAAGAAAGTTACTCTTGCCCCCCTTAATTCCTGGTTTCCGTGAGGTTCCGAAAGGCACGGACTCATGGACTGCTGAGAAGCAGACAGACAAACAGGGCAGATATGATCTGGGGCCTTTACTTCCAAGTTCCACAAATAATAAGGAAAACTGGCCAACTCTGACCTTAGTAATTGTGACCCAGCCATTCCAGTCCTGAATCAAGGTTTGATAAAGTTTACAGGCAAGCAGGCCAGGTCCCGTGGCAGAGTGAAGAAGGCTGGAGTAATAGTCGAGCTTGGCCAAAACCAGGATCAAAAACAGGAGTGAGGTTCCATGACAGGAAAGCTGGGAACACTTACTTGCTTCCAGTAAACCCTTTAGACTGGTCCTGCACTAATCAATATGACTCTGTGAGAGGTTCGAAGGCTATCCTTGAAGTTATTCCCCTGGGGCTTTGGTCTCTTCCTGTAATCTTGGATTAGTCCACTGGCCAGGGCATCCATCCTCCAACTCGAGTCATCCCTGGCTCAAGCTCCATGGTGACCAGACCTCATATGTAATACTGTCACTGGCCCTCAATCTATAAATTTATAATCCTGGGTTGTTTTTTTTTTAATTTATATTTATGCTATAATTTGTTTGTGTTTGATTTTTTTTTATTTAGCTTTATCTTTTCTCAGCTCCATTTAAAATGAAAGGGGGACTATGACAGTATGCACAATGCTGGTTCCATCACAAGTGGGGATCAGTTCAAATCTGTCTACAATCACCTGCTCTTCTTACAGAAATTGGGACTGCAAATCATTAAATGCAATCGTGTATGTCATTCACATATTAACATCCACTAGCAAGCGTGAAGAGGCAATGTGAGCATCATATGGAAGTTCAGACCAGAAGATGGCACACCCATCACGTTAAAATCCATTGAAGATTATGAAGCCAACAATATGGGATGGAGAGTGCTTGCATTCAAATGAGGTAATGGGAAACAGCTGGCAATTCTGATGGACCTCCCTCCTCCACCTCCTAGCAGCTTTGACCCTCCTGAAATCTTTCTGCTATAAACTCTTACCAACACCCTCCTTCTCCAAACATCTGTCTTAGAACATGGTGGCCTGCTGACTCTGCACCCCACACCCCCTTCTCCCAGTGGGACTCCATTGTCAGTAACGTGATGTCCTCTAGGCTGTAAGCAATCCAACTCCCCCCACCACCCTATATTAGGAATGTTTCTATTTTCCAGCTAAATTGCTTCCTTGTTGATTTTTTCTACCCTTAGGGTGGGTGATGAGGAGGGGGCACAGGGCAGGCTCCTGAGTGACAGAAGACCTCTGCTGCGCAGCTGGTTGCCCCTAGGGTGGAGACTCTGAGAGGGGGGTGGTAGCAGCACTATGGCCCCGTGTCAGGTAAGTCTTTCCTTGAGCAGCCACAAAGGAATTTTACATTAGCTGCTGCCATTCTCAGAAGGCGAGACAGGGGAAGAAGGATTATTCAGAGAGAGCGAGGCACAGAGAAGAAGAGAGAAAGAAAATACAAGTAGAGGGACAGTGAAAGATAAGAGAGAGGGAGGAAACTTGGAGACAGAGATACAAGAAGGAAATAGAAGCATGACAGAGAGAACAAGAAAAACTGAAATCAAAGCATAGAAAGGCAGAAAGAAGAGAGGTGCACTGCACACAGAGGGAAAGAGATAGGAGACACAAGAGAAAGAGGAGAGAGAGAGCAGTATGGAGAGTCTGAGTTAGCGATAGGAGACACACAGAGAAAGAAGAGAGAGAGAGAGAGCAGTATGGAGAGCCTGAGTTAGAGATAGGAGACACATAGAGAAAGAGGAGAGAGAGAGAGCAATATGGAGAGCCTGAGTTATAGATAGGAGACACACAGAGAAAGAAGAGAGAGAGAGCAGCATGGAGAGTCTGAGCTAGAGATAGGAGACACACAGAGAAAGAAGAGAGATAGCAGTATGGAGAGTCTGAGCTAGAGAGAAGAGACACAGATAGAGAGAGCAGTATGGAGAGTCTGAGCTAGAGATAGGAGACACACAGAGAAAGAAGAGAGAGCAGTATGGAGAGTCTGAGCTAGAGAGAGGAGACGCAGATAGAGAGAGCAGTATGGAGAGTCTGAGCTAGAGATAGGAGACACACGGAGAAAGAGGAGAGAGAGAGAGCAGTATGGAGAGTCTGAGCTAGAGATAGGAGACACACAGAGAAAGAAGAGAGAGAGCAGTATGGAGAATCTAAGCTAGAGATAGGAGACACACAGAGAAAGAAGAGAGAGCGAGCAGTATGGACAGTCTGAGTTAGAGATAGGAGACACACAGAGAAAGAAGAGAGAGAGAGCAGTATGGAGAGTCTGAGCTAGAGATAGGAGACACACAGAGAAAGAAGAGAGAGAGCAGTATGAGGAGTCTGAGCTAGAGATAGGAGACACACAGAGAAAGGAGAGAGAGCGAGCAGTATGGACAGTCTGAGTTAGAGATAGGAGACACACAGAGAGAGAAAGAGCAGTATGGAGAGTCTGAACTAGAGAGAGGAGATACACAGAGAGTGAAAGGAAACAAATAGACCAACAGAGTAAGAGGCAGCAAGCAGGAGACAAAGGCCAGCGAGTGGTGGACAGCTTTCCTGAAGGCTGGGGTAGCCTGCGCAGAGCAGCCGTACTTATAACTCTAGCATCAAAGAGCAAGGGGTGGCTGGATGTTTTGATTAGTTTTGGTAGCTGCTTGTATTATTACAAAGCTTGGTGGTAAAAAATGTGCTCCGTGTTAAGTTTGGGACTTAAAAGAATCATAAAGGAATATGATGAGGCCTGAAATATCCAACCAGCAGATGTAGCACTGTGGAACAGTTGGAAGGGAAGGGAAATTTTGGATTTTTTTTAGCCTGTCTTTCCAAGTGATGCTCAAGGGTGCTTCCAGCTTTCTTAGAATTCAGGTAACAATGATTTCCTGCCTTGAAGAGCTTACAGTCTAAGTGGGTACCAGTAGTATGAACAGGGCCCAGAAGAGGGCAAGAGACATGAGTAGAACGGGTGTTAGTTTAAGGATAGGAATCTAGGTACTCATCTACCCCAAGTGGTAGAGAGCCAACAAGGAAGACAACTGGGCAGACAGGTTGGGCCAATTGATGCTCATCTGCTGTCACCTGTTATGTGACTGTGTCTGCTATTGTGACAGCTACAGAGAGGAGACAGAGAAGTACAGAAAGGGGATCGGGCAACGTGACAGATGCAAAGAGAAAAAAGGAAGAGAGGAGAGAGAGAGGTAGAGAAAGTGACTTCCGAAAACATGAAAAGGTTTTTTTCAAACTAAATCTGGGTGTGAACGGAATTCTCTTCCCCAGGAAAGCATGAAAATCAACCCATGCTGGAACCCTGAAGCCCCTGAGTTTCCAGGGATGAGCACTAAGCCACTCAGGTAACCTCCTTGTCACTTTCTCCAGAACCCTCCCCCCTCCCCCCACACACCTCACTTTGGATTAGAAATCAGTTTCAGACCCATGAAGCGCACATTTCCCACAATTCCTAAAATTGCAGTCCTTGAGGAAGCCAATTCTCAAAGTTGATCTGACTGAAATTCCTGCCCCCCAAGAGGTTAAAAGTGCAGGCGGATTTCACTCATGCCCTTAGCCATATTCTGGTGAGGTGAGGGGAGGCAGGGGCCAGGGGTGTAAAATAGTATGTGATGGTGAGATTTTCAGAAGTAACACTCTATTGTACCACAGCTCTTCGGCGTGCCACACAAACAGGCCGATGCAATATCGGCTTGCATAAACCGGGGGGGGGGGCTCATGATTGGGTTTTTTTGTGGCTTTGTGTGTGTGGGGGTTTCAGAACAGCTCGGGGTGCAAAAAGACTTAGGTTTCCTGTATTAAAACGTGTGCATCGGTGATTTTTTGCATTCAGGGGTTAATAGTCTCATCTACATGCATGATTTGGATGCACGTTATGCTCTCAATTAATGCAGCCATAAATTTAGCCACATAAGTGGCTTATGTGGCTAAGTGGTACTGTTGAATGTAGGCGCATATTCAGCTGCCCATCACTTAGCCGCATAAGTTTCACTTATGTGGCTAAATAGCGCTGAATGCGCTTTGAATATTGATCTCATGGAGTATAGGTCCTGGGACTAGAACTGCAGCTTCCCACCTTAGATTAACATTAGCCCTGCAAATTTTACTCCACCTCAGGCTAGGAGTAAAATTTCCAGCACTACGAAAATACAAGTTAAGCCAGCGCACCTCTCTGCATTGGGAGGGGTAGTAGCTAATGCCATCATTAGCATGAGATTTGTACGAGAGGACACTAACCCATGCACAAATCTCCTTGCTGCACCAGCACTAAAGTTTGCACACACAAAAAAAATGTGCAGATAACTGTGGGCTAAACTGTGCCCTCTGCTGAGTGCACCTTATTACATGGGACCCATAATTGGGTGGGGAGGGAAATGAGGGCAAAAGGGGGGCAAAAAGACAAATGGAATGGTTGTGCTGGTTTGCCTCCCCACTAGAGCACTTTCTGAATTCTGCCTGTTCTGACGCTCTCCCCAGATCCCCAGGAAAAAAAGTGGATTGGAAGAAAATCGGAAAGAAACTTATAAACTCCCCCCCAAAAACTGAAGGTAAACAGAAATTTGTGTCAGCGTTTCAAAGCTGAAGCAAATCTTCCAATCATAATTCCACCAGGCAGTGATGCGGAGGGGCAGCCCACCAGTACCGGGCACCTTTAGGGGCAATCGCTGAGAGAAAAAGAGACCAAAAAGACCAAAAAAATTGTAAAAACTTCGCACTGAAACTGAGAATGCTGTGAACTCAGGGATGAAGAGACACGCCCCCACTGACGTCATCACGTTCAGCGGCGAGCCGGTAAACGGCAACATTCCACCAGGCGTCGCGCACCGAAGGGGTGCGCCAAAGGGGCACTCCCCTTTGTGCACCCCTTCGTGCAATCTTTTGTGCTACGCTTATTTTAATTCCCTTAAGTTTTCCTTTGGTAATTAACCTTTTTCATAGTGTTTAGTAATCCCTTGTTTATTAAATATGTTCAATGTATTTGACTTAGGAAACCTATTTTCCTGCATACTCTGTTTTAAATGTAAACCGGTTTGATTTGTATCTGATACAAGAATGTAGGTATATAAAAACTCAAAATAAATAAATAAATACATAATTCGAAGGAAATATTTTGGAAATCCAAAGGTAACATTTTTTGAATGTGCTTTGGATTTCTTCGGACCAATGTAGCAAACCTTGGAAAATCTTCTAGGTTCATCAGACTGTCTGAGGAATTTGCAGATGTTCCCAAATCCCTGCTCACCAGTTCTGGCTCCTTCAGGACTCATCCCTATGGAGAACTGAACACACACTGCCACCCAGTGATGCGAGAAGTAATTGCAGGTAAGAGAGGAAATGGAAAGTTTGTTGAGCCCCAGCAGTAGTAGTGATGATGAAAGGCATAGGATGAGGACAAGGAGTCCTTCTACCAAGCTCAAATGGGATTTTATAAAGAGGAGGTCATCAGCTAGAGATGCAGGGTTGGCTGAGAAGCTGGAACAGCAGCCGTCAGCTCCCATCTCCACCATCTCCGTATGGTGCATGGGCAGAAAAAGGAAGAGGAGAGTGTCAGGAAGTGTGTGTGTGTCTGTGCCTGTGTGTGTGTGTGTGTGTGATGGGGGGGGGGGGCACTAGGAGGGCATCAGCAGAAGTCAATCCCAGACAAACGACAAACTGGAGAAAGTATTTTTCACTCACTGCACATCAAGCTGTGGAATTTGCTGCTGGAGGACATGGTCAAGGCATATAGCATAGATTGGCTTCACAGGAATTTGAGCAAGTTCCTGAAGAAAGGTCCATAAATCATTAATAGATTTGAGAATGCAACTGTGTATCCATGGATATGAGCAATATGAAATGTTTATCATTTTTGCCAGGTGCTTGTGATCCAGATTAGCCACTTCTGGAGACAAGGTGCTGGGCTCGATGATTCAGCATGGCCCATCTTATGTTCTTATGTCTGCAGCTGATCTTTCCAGAACCTACTGATTCAGATGAACCATATGAGGGATTCAAAGTATTAGAGGAAGGCTATCTTGAAAATCTATTAGCAGAGGAGGGTCTGGTGATCAAGAAATGTAATAAATTAATCCTCGTGACTAATATGATATGCGATGGGCAGCAGCAGGTGGATACCTAGCCACAGAGGCAGAAAGTGATCCTGCTGGGGTAAAGATCACTCTTCAGGAAAAGCAGGCAGCTGAGAGGAGGAGAGATGCTCCTGGCCTTTGACTTCATGGTCTGCTCTCAACCCCAGCCCCAGCAGCAGCACCCAAGGATACAAAGAAAAGATTCCGCAAGACATCGGAGATGTGGAGGCACTTTAGAATTCCAGAGGATCAGCATTTTTCAGAATACATTCATCGTCAAAAGGCCATCAACAGAGAAAAGGTACTGTGCTCGCCTTCAAACAGTGATATGCTCAGGGGAGACCAGTACCAGGATGGGGATCCTGTCCCCCCCCCCCCTCAGAGAAGCAGGAGCAAGAAAGCCACACAAAAGACAAGTTTGCCTTTCAAGCTGAGTGCCTGGGTCCTACCACTCAGTGAAGTGGTAGGCTAGAAGCTCCCACTCTCACATCAGCAGCAAGCCACCATAGAGCTGATGAGGTGGTGTTGCATATCACTGTTGTAAGACAAGAGGCAGGTAGCATCATGAACCATCTAGGAAGTTACTGTCCTAGATGACCACCAGCTCTTGCAGGTGATGGAGAAGTTGGGTTTCAAGTGGATGCTGCAAATCTTAGCCCCAAATTACATAGGTTCCTCTAGGACAACATTTAGTAGGGAGGTGATGCTTACCTTGTGCATTCAGTGCCATGCCCAGACACAGGCATGGCTGGCCAAGGCTGAGGGGAGTAGAACCCATTTCACCAGCAGATTCTGCACCAACCAGAACACTATGCTTGACTACCTTTCCCTGAAGAGACACTTGTGGCAGCTGCATAAGGCAAGTCAGGCAGTAGCTAGCAGGAACTCAACAGCCAGGTATAGGTGATGGACCAGAGCCATACTCTAACTAATATCTTAGTGGGATGATGGAGGACTGCAGCTAGGTCAGAACACATGACTGTTATGTGTTTTTGTTACAGATGGTGGCAGGAACATGACTGAGGTAGAGGGCAATGGGGGCTACCAGGAACTGATGCTCTACACGCATGCTGCACTTGGCAATAAGAGACTCCCCGGAGCTGAGGGCCAAGGAAGGTGGCCGCTTTGTACTGTGGGACCTTTGTACTGTGGGACAGCATGGCATTTTAACCAGAGCATGAAGGGCGGACTGCAGCACCATGAGAAGCAGGAAGCAGTTGGAGCACTTATGCATCAGCCTATTCAGAATGTAGGAACTAGATGGAATTCCACGTATCTGATGATGCAGAAGTTAGTGGAGCAATGGCCCCCCCTCCATTAGTTGTCTGTGGATGCCAAGATTGGTGTGGATCACCCCATGGGACATCAGGATTGGTTACACATGGCGCAGGTGGTACAAGACCTGAAATCCTTCAAGGATGCCAGAAAAGATCTGAATTCAACAACAGAGACTCTGGGCAATGTCATCCCAATACTCATGTCATCCCAATACATTTCAATACTCTCTTTTAATACAACAAGACACCCCATAAGCCTCATTGTCATAAATGATCCAATTAATGTCATCTGCAAGAATTAATGTCAAAGCCACAATTACAAGATGCCACTGAGGACATAATGGCAACACTGTCTCAGGTTTAACCTTTTAACCTCCTAACAAGAATTAATAAAGTTTAAAAATACAATGTTAAATAAGAATTAATTACTTTGTTAAATAAGAGTTTATTACAATGTTAATACTGAATGTTATAATGTAAAACTAGAAGAAGTTATAATGTAAAACAAGAAAACCCTTCTTCTTGAACACAGTTACAATGTAAACCGATATGATATTATAAATTGAACACCGGTATATAAAAACTAATAAATAAATAAATCCCCATAATCACAGGGGATTCTGGCAGGAATAGCGATTGGCACCAGAGGTGTTGCAACTGCTAGGGCCGGTGCAAGAGCAATAGGCAGCCTAGGTGAATCTTCAGCATTGCACCTACCCCCATTCCTGAATTTACCACTGGCAGTGGCTCTGGAGCCTCACCATTCAACCGCATCAAAAGCTAATCTCATCCATGTTTTCCCCTCCTCCTTCTCCTGGAGCTGATGTGGGAACAGCAGAAGCATGGCCCACTGCTCCCCACAGCGTTGCCTTCTCTGTACAGCCACCTTGAGCATTTTTTCAAAATTTGTGGCTGGCGCTTCTGCTTCTAATCTCACGATGCATGAGATTGGCATCAGGAAGTCCCAGTCCTGAGTTCTGAACATGCGAGTGTGCTAACTCAAAGAAGGCAGAGTGGCAGGGAGCAGAAGTCAGGAACTAGTTGCTCCAACCCAACCGAATCCTGATGAGGCCCTGGGGTATTTCCCTATCCCCGCTGCCAGCATCCCTCCTCTTCAGCTGGCAGATCTGGTAAACCCCACTGGCCCCACTCCACTTGATGTCAGTGCTCCTCCTCATCTTAAGAACATAAGAACATGCCATTCTGGGTCAGATCACTCAAACACTCGCTGAACTACACTGGCTGCCAATTGAACAAAGAATCCAATTTAAAACACTATGCACAATCCACAAACTGATCTATGAGGAAAATACTGACTGGCTAAACACTGCACTATGACTACATGTTCCCCAGAGAAATCTAAGATCAGCCAATAAAGCTCTTCTAACCATTCCCTCTGTAAAGACAGCAAAACTGATGCAAGTTAGAGAGAGGGCACTATCCCTAGCCGGTCCAATATTATGGAACACACTACCACTCGAAATAAGACTAATGAAAGATCTAAAACTCTTAAAAACATGGCTCTTCAAAAAAGCTTTTCACAATGAGAGTGGAGAGTAAAGAATACTAGCGGACAAGAAAGAGAACTCCGGCACACTGTTAAAAGTCAACAAATAGCAGTTATACCTCCTTTATTATTTTTTCTCATACCTAAAGATTAATTTAAGAGTACAGTATTCTCATATATGGATATCATATTATTCATATAAATGGAACTTCCAATCCACAATCCAAATAGCGTATATTATTTGAATCATGTAACCGAAACTTTATTGGCACCTACTAGCTAATGTATAATCCTTACCAGACTTATTTATGTGCCTATCTGTAAACCGTTGTGATGGTATACTACTAAACCACGGTATAGAAAAGTATTTAAATAAATAAATAAATAAACAGATCAAGGGTCCATCAAGCCCAGCATCCTGTTTCCAACTGTTGGATTCATGGACCCTTGGGCCGATCGGAAGCAGAGGGTGAGCCGCTGAGTGAGGTGGCAGCGGTGGTCCCGACCGGGAGGCGGCAAGGACGGAGTTGTGGGTGGCCAGAGGAAGATCCTAGGAAGCCCTATGCGACCAAGGGCCTTGGCAAGGAAGGATGAAACGGTGGAGCTGGCACAGTGGTGAGAAGATCTTCGCCCTGGAAGCCGATCCTCCCCCGAGAGGAGCTCGTAGGAGTTTGGCCGCTGGGACTTAGGAGATTCACCCTGGAAGCCGGAGTCCCCCCCAGGAGGAGCCCGTAGAGACCCTGCCGCTGGGACTTAGGAGGGCCCGCGGGGGCTGAGTCAGACGGAGTCCAAGGTCGTCGCTCACCAGTCCAGAGTCGTGTACCAGAGAATCGTCGCTTGCCAGTCCAGGATCAGAAGCCAATGGATCACTGTAAGCCAAACTGGGGTCAGAGGCCAGAGAATCGTCGTAAGCCAGTCCAGGGTCAGAAGCCAGAGGAATCACCGTAAGCCACACCGGGGTCAGAAGCCAGAGAGTCGTCGTAAGCCAGTCCGGCGTCAGAAGCCAAGGAAACACTGTAAGCCAGTCCGGGATCAGGAACCACAGGAGACCGAGACGACACAGGAATGCAGCAACTGGAGACAGGAAAACCTGGGAACCTCGTTGCAAGGCAAAGTGCTTCTGGACTGCAGGGCTTAAATAGCCCTGCAGCGTCTGACGTCATCCCCAGGGAGGAACTGGCTTTTCCCACGCTGGGCCCTTTAAGAACAGGGCAGGGACACGCGCGTGCACCTAGGGGGGCAGAGCCAGCTGCGGGGAACGCCGGCAGAGCGAGGGAGGCCGATGCGCGGTGCCTGAGGGCCCTGCAGGCCTGGGAGAGGTGACCACACGCCGGGGACGCCGCGGCCGAGATTCCTGCTGCCCCGGGGAACGGGAAACGGACCTGGGACCGCGGCGGGGTGAGTGCCGATCCCGGGGCCGTCCCGGGATCGCAACACCAACAGTGGCCAATCCAGGCCATAAGAACCTGGCAATTACCCAAAAACTAAGTCTATTCCATGTTACTGTTGCTAGTAATAGCAGTGGCTATTTTCTAAGTCAACTTAATTAATAGCAGGTAATGGACTTCTCCAAGAACTTATCCAATCCTTTTTTAAACACAGCTATACTAACTGCACTAACCACATCCTCTGGCAACAAATTCCAGAGTTTAATTGTGCAGTGAGTGAAAAAGAACTTTCTCTGATTAGTTTTAAATGTGCCCCATGCTAACTTCATGGAGTGCCCCCTAGTCTTTGTATTATCCGAAAGAGTAAATAACCGATTCATATCTACCCGTTCTAGACCTCTCATGATTTTAAACACCTCTCTCATATCCCCCCTCAGCCGTCTCTTCTCCAAACTGAAAAGTCCTAACCTCTTTAGTCTTTCCTCATAGGGGAGCTGTTCCATTCCCCTTAACATTTTGGTCGCCCTTTTCTGTACCTTCTCCATTGCAATTATATCTTTTTTGAGATGCGGCGACCAGAATTGTACACGGTATTCAAGGTGCGGTCTCACCATGGAGCGATACAGAGGCATTATGACATTTTCTGTTTTATTCACCATTCCCTTTCTAATAATTCCCAACATTCTGTTTGCTTTTTTGACTGCCGCAGCACACTGAACCGACGATTTCAATGTGTTATCCACTATGACGCCTAGATTTCTTTCTTGGGAGGTAGCACCTAATATGGAACCTAACATTGTGTAATTATAGCATGGGTAATTTTTCCCTATATGCATCACCTTGCACTTATCCACATTAAATTTCATCTGCCATTTTGATGCCCAATTTCCCAGTCTTACAAGGTCTTCCTGCAATTTATTACAATCTGCTTGTGATTTAACTACTCTGAACAATTTTGTATCATCTGCAAATTTGATTACCTCACTCGTTCCAATTCTTTCCCAATCATTTATAAATATATTGAAAAGTAAGGGTCCCTAAGGCACTCCACTGTCCACTCCCTTCCACTGAGAAAATTGTCCATTTAATCCTATTCTCTGTTCCTGTCTTTTAGCCAGTTTGTAATCCACGAAAAGACATCGTCACCTATCCCATGACTTTTTACTTTTCCTAGAAGCCTCTCATGAGGAACTTTGTCAAACACCTTCTGAAAATCCAAGTATACTACATCTACCAGTTCACCTTTATCCAAATGTTTATTAACTCCTTCAAAAAAAGTGAAGCAGATTTGTGAGGCAAGACTTGCCTTGGATAAAGCCATGCTGACTTTATTCCATGTTTAGAACACTTTCCACTATTTTTCCTGGCACTGAAATCAGACTAACTGGTCTGCAGTTTCCCAGATCACCCCTGGAGCCCTTTTTAAATATTGGGGTTACATTAGCCATCCTCCAGTCTTCAGGTACAATGGATGATTTTAATGATGGTTACAAAGTTTTACTAATAGGTCTAATAGGCCCCTGACCCCGGCGGTTCAGTGTCGCCCTTTGACCGCCGCACGTGGCCGACGCTGACCCGCTGGGGTCAGGGGCCTCTCTCAAATCTAGCGCCGCTGCCGCAGATGATCCGGCCCACTCCCCCAACGCAAGCACTGGAAGTGTCATCAGCTTCACCGGCACTTCCTGCCCATAGACGACCAGACCATTTAAAAAGGTCGGTCGTAGCTACCTGCTCCTTTTTGCACCCTTCGACCACCCGCATGGCTGACGCTGACTCGCCGGGGTCAGGGGCCTCTCTCAAATCGAGCACCGCCGCCGCAGACGATCCGGACCACTCTCCCAATGCAAGCACAGGAAGTGACATCAGCTTCGCCGGGACTTCCTGCCCACAGACGACTGGACCATTTAAAAATGTCGGTCACAGGTGCCTCGCGCCTGGCGTCGCGTGCTGAAGGAGCGTGACAAAGGGGCCTGCCCCTTTGTGGCGCCCCTTCATACCACCCCCTTCGGCCGTCCCATCTTCAAGGCAGCATAACCTCATTATAGAGCTAACACAACCTCTCCCCCCCAGCTCACACGCATGCGCATACTCCCTTCGCTGTCACTATCTCAGCCCAGCCCACTCACAATTATAAACGATTCCCCCCTCCTATCCCCCTCACACCCAACCATGGCATTACACCGCACCCTTTTACACCAACGCCAAACCCACAGCAACACAACACTCCACATCCACACCCCCACGGTACACCGTAAATCCCTCATCACCATCTCCCCCTCACACAACTCCTCAGCTTGACCACCCTTTCCATCATCCTCTTTAACTCTCAATCACTGAGCAAAAAAGCCCCCATTAATGACCTCCTCCTCGACTGTAAACCAGACATATGTGCAATCACCGAAACTTGGCTAAAACTTTCAGACACTGTTCTTCTTAACCAACTCCCTACGCAATCATATGACATATACTCCATACCAAGACCCAAAAAAAAGGGTGGAGGAATATTACTTGCTGCCAAAAATCACCTTCACCTGAAGCACATAAGCACCAACACCCCACCCAAACTAGAAATTGGCCTCTTCAATTCGAGAGAACTGCAAATCTTCCTAGTATACGCCCCCCCCAACCAACTTTAAGAGAATTCCTCATCCCTCATCGAATTCATCACCGTCAACCTTAGTCCCAACACACCTGCCATAATTCTAGGCGACTTTAATCTCCACTTTGATGACTCCCACCCCACATCCTCATGTGAGTCACTTCTCAGTGCCTTAAATGCAACAGGCTTCCAGCAAATCATCAATGCTTCCACTCACAAAGCAGGCCACGCCCTCGACCTTATTTTCGTCAACTCCTTTATTACCAGTATTCAACCACCCACATGTATCCCCGTCCCAAGGTCAGACCACTCACTTATAAAAGCACAATTTTCCCTTAATACCTCTTCCACACACCCCCTATCTGCAACAACAAATTCCAATTCAGAAAACCATTCAATAAAGATGACCTAATTGATGCCATCACTAACTCTTTAGGAAGATTAGACCTCTCTAACCCTGACACAGCCTTTTCCTCCTGGAACCTCATTACCACAAACATAGCTAATGGCCTCTGCCTGATCACATCCAAAGAAATAAACCTTGGTACACAAATAAACCTAGGTACACCCCAGCCCTAAAAGAACTCAAACGCAACCTCAGATCTATTGAAAGAAAATGGCGCAAGGATCGCTCAGCCACACACCTCGCCTGTTACAGATCCACCTTACACTAATACAGAGTCACCATCATCTAGACCAAACGTGACCACTATGCAAAAAAAAAATACACGAATACCAATACAACCCAAAGGCCCTCTTCGCATACGTTACACAACTCACCAAGACAGCCCCACCCCCCATCACCGACGAGTAATCACTAGTCAAATGTGAAGAACTTGCCCAATTCTTCCACAACAAGATAGCTAAAATTCATACCGAACACAATTGCCAAGCCACTAGCACAAATAATTAACTGCTCTCTCTTCACAGGCTTAGTCCCTGACACCTTAAAACAGGCTGTGGTCAAGCCCATCCTGAGAAAATTAACCTAGACCCATCAGACCTCTCTAACTACAGATCCATTTCCAATCTGCCCTTCCTAGCCAAAATCATGGAGAAAGTCATCAATACCCAACTCACAAACTATCTAGAAACAAACAACATACTTGCACCCAGCCAATTCGGTTTACGAAAACTCTACAACACCGAAACCCTGCAGCTCACACTTACAGACACCATCCTAAAAGGATTAGATCAGGGCCATTCCTACATCCTAGCACTATTAGACATCTCTGCTGCCTTTGATACCGTTAATCATGACATTCTATTAAATCGCCTCTCAGATATCGGTATCATGGGCGCAGCCCTCCTCTGGTTCATTTCATATCTCACCAACAGAAAATACACAGTCAAAATCAGAAACTCTGAGTCCTCTCCCACACCCCTCACACAAGGAGTTCCTCAAGGTTCCTCCCTATCCTCAACCCTAATTAACATCTATCTCCTGCCCCTTTGCCAACTCCTCACAGATCTCGGCATCCCGCACGTTATCTACGCAGACGATGTTCAAATTCTCATTCCCATCCAAGAATCCCTTATCAAATCCCTCAAAATATGGGAGAACTGCTTCAACGCTATCAATCTCCTCCTCACCAACCTACACCTTGCTCTCAACATAACAAAAACAGAACTCATCATCATCTCCCATCTCAACCCTGCTAAGCTTGGCACAGTAACCAACCCCTCAGTTGCCACCACCTCCTTTCAGCAACATGCACGAAGCCTTGGAATCATCATCGATAGCAACCTGAACTACAAAAATGTCATTAATACCACCATAAAAGCCTCCTTCTACAAACTCCAGGTCCTCAAAAAACTCAATCCACTCCTCCACCATGATGACTTCTGCACTGTCCTGCAGGCCACTATACTTACCAAAATCGATTACTGTAACTCACTCCTCCTGGGCCTCCCCGCCTCCTCTATTAAACCCCTACAAATCCTCCAGAATGCTGCAGCCAGGATACTAACTGGCACATGCAGAACAGATCATATTACTCCCATACTAAAGGATCTTCACTGGCTCCCCATCCCTGCCCGCATTCTGTACAAGAGCCTCTCCATCATTCATAAAACAATTCATAACAGTGACATGAACTGGCTCAACAACGCCATATAACTACACTCCACCAAACGTCCCTCCAGAACAGCTTATAAAGGCACACTTCACATCCCACCTCACACGACATATCGCCTTCTATCCACAAAAGCCCAGGTCTTCTCCATAGCAGGACCCACTCACTGGAATTCCATGCCCTCTGACCTTCGTCTAGAAACATGTACACAAAAATTAAAAAAAAAAATTAAAAACCTGGCTCTTTAAGCAAGCATCCTCAGAATAATCTCTCTGCTCCCCCTCACCCCTTCCCACCCACCCAATACCTCCCCCCCTGCCCCACCCTCCTCTCCACCCCTCCCCCAACTGTAAATATAACCAAACTGCTGCCTATCCCTTATCCAATATAAAGGCAATTTAGAATATATATTGATCTCTATCTATATAACTACAGTTATGTAAATAAGCTTCTACAATGCCTTACTGAAGTTGTTGTGGATTGTTCCTAACTTTTCGGCCTTTTTCCCCTTGCATGCCCCTTGTTTTATTGTACATGCTCTCTTATTCTGTTATGAGTTATCTGTAAACCGATATGATGTCCCATACGAATATCGGTATATAAAAATGTTAAATAAAATAAAAAATAAATAAAAATTTCATTTTTTTAGTTCCTTCAGAATCCTGGGGTGTATTCCATCTGGTCCAGGTGATTTACTACTCTTCAGTTTGTCAATCAGGCCTACCACATCTTCTAGATTCACTGTGATTTGGTTCAGTCCATCTGAATCATTACCCATGAAAACCTTCTCCAGTACGGGTACCTCCCCAAGAGCTTCGGGAAGATTTCTTTGCTGCAACTTCCTGGAAAAAATTCTATTCAAAAAGGTCCAAAGAGCACAGTCACTTTTTCAAATGCAGTAATGGGTTAAAGAAGGAATCCAATTAACATGAGATACCCAAAGCATTTACTTTTACATTTCTACCTCAGAGTGCTCAATATCAAACGTATACTGCAGACAAATGCAACATCAACTTTTTCCCTCAGATCCCATTTTGACAAGGACAATGACTCAGATTCCCTTCTATCAATCTAACACAGACTATATGGCTCTACCACGAGCCATTTCATCCACTGCTTGATCAGCTACCTCAATTTGCAAATATATTGAGAGCTTATTATACATTTATTATAATAAGCATAAGAAGACTTCAGTGTAAATGTGTAATGAGAACTGTAATGTAATGAGTACTTAGTATAAATCTGATTGTAATCAGTTGAGCCTAACTTCGAAAATGTGAAATAAACATTTATATAAAAAGGAAAACCTTTACCCTCGTTTGATATTTTTAGTAATTAAATATTTATTAGTCATTAGACAAGGGTCATAACACAGTGTATACAGCCTTAATGCAATAATTCTATGTAATATTATCAATAAAAAACAGCAATATGAAAACATAACAAACACTTCAGATCCTGCCAACCTGCAGCTCGGGCGCTGCCAACCTGCACCTCAATGCAGTGGTTTTTGGGGCCTACCATATTTCGGCATTCAAGGCAAATGTCCAGTTTGTCTAATGGTAATCCCAGCCTTGGCAACTGCAAGTGAAAATCAGTTAGGCGTTAGGCGGACCTTCTCCAATCTGCGATGTGACCCGGAAGAACTCTAGGTGCGCCAGTGTAGGTCTCCGACTTTCTTCAATGTTGTCTTGAGCTGTTCTCTCCCCTGAATCATGCCCTGTGATGGGGCGTCCAAATTCAGTCTTGTACCCCCTTCCCCACACCTTGCCCTCCCCCCCCTCCCCCACCCCTTGGCCCTAGGGACCAATGCCCCAAATAGTCTATGGGTACACAATCAATCAAACTGATTGACAGGTGAGATAAGGATGACAGCAGCCAATCAGCGCCCACTTCCAGTCTAAGCCCCACCCATGCCCTGCCCTCTCCCCATAGAAGTGAGTGGGGTATGGCCATGCCCCCTCTCTCCCCCTCCTGCCTTCAATCCCGCCCCTCCCACACCTGGTCATACCCTCCCACCCCCTGGCTCTGCCCCTAGCTCTGCCCCAGGCCCTGCCCATGCCCCTCCCCCGATAGGTGAATGGAGAGGCCCCTCCGTGCCCTGCCCCCAAACCATCCTCCATGATGTCATTGGTGTCCCTGCCCACACCCCGCTTCGAGCCACTCCCTCTATGACATCATGGGCATGACATCACCAGAAGTCCACCCCTCACCACCTCCCAAAAACGCGCCCCCTAGAACATCATCAGAAAGGGTCCTGTCGCTTTTTAATGATGACAGAATTATGGACTCTGGCTGGTTTTGATGATCTCACCGGAAGTACAATCCAAAATCCCCAAAAAATGCAACCCTAAAACATCAGCAGAAATGTTCCTGATGCTTTTTAATGATGACAGAGCCAGAAGCATTATTAGCAGGAAACTGTGGCTCATTCTGTACACAAGGATTTGTTTTTAAACAAGGGATTGCTTGGAAGGTGGTGAATGCATGCAATGTATTTTACACAGGCATGATCAAACTTGCAAGACCGGTCTTGCAAGCCCGGAGTAGTCTATGGGTCAGCTGTCACTCAAACCCCCAAGCCAACCCCCCCCCCCCAACGATGTCATGGTATAACATCACCGGAAGTCCACCCTTCTCCACACCCCCAAAAAACATGCCCCCCTAGAATGTCAGCAAAATGTCCCTGATGCTTTTTAATGATGACTGAGCCGGAAGCATGCTTTTTTTTCCTAGCTCCTCTGGCTAGGCTAAAACTTACTAGCTGTGAGGTGGCAGGAAGCTTTCTCTCATTCTGTACTCAGAGACAGGGAGAATCTCCCCCCACTGTAGATGCGCATGCCCCAAACCCCCACCAATCGCCCCTATCCTGGCAGAGTGAAATCTGAGTAGAGCATAACAGCAGAGGTGTTGGGTGTGGGTCTGCAAAGGTGGATAAAACACAAGGAATTAGTTTTCTTTAAAAAACAGACCTCTGTGTTTACAGCCATATAAAACAAGCATTCACCAACAGATTTCAAAGAACATTTATTATGACGCAGGCACGGTAGGTAGCTTTGCTGGTATAAAGCAGAGTTGCTTACCTATAACAGGTGTTCTCACAGGACAGCATGATGTTAGTTCTCACATATCATCAGGATGGAGCCCAATCACGGAACACTTTTGAAAAAGTTTCTAGAACTTTGACTGGAACCTTCTGGGCATGACCAGCAATGTACTGACCCTGCAACCAGCAGGGGTCCCCCTTCAGTCTCTTTATATAGCAAAAAGTACGTCCGAAAATAAAATAAGAAAACGTAAACGAACCCAACTCCGTGGGGTGGCGGATGGGTTTCGTGAGGACTAACATCCTATTACAGATAAGCTTACCTGTTACAGGTAAGCAACTCTGCTTTCTCACAGCCTTATCTAAGCAATAATGGGCTGTGAAAGTGTGGAGAGAGCTCCAGGTAGCAGCCTTACAGATAGGAAGTGGCACCGAACAGAGGTGCGCTACTGATGAGTATGCTTTTACACGGTCTTGTAGCGGAATGCCTGCTTGCTGGTAGCAAAAAGAAATGCATTCCGCCAACCAGGAGGAGAGGGATTGCTTTCCCAAAGGATTTCCTAATTTGATAGTATCAAAAGAAACAAACTATTGAGTGGATTTCCTGTGGGCCGTGCGGTCTAGATAGAAAGCCAGAGCATGTTTTCAGTCCAAAGAATGCAGAGCCTGTTCTCCTGGTTTCGAATGGGGCCAGGGAAAAAAGGTAGGCAGGATACTAGATTGGTTAATATGAAATTCCGACACTACCTTCAGCAAACATTTAGGGTGAGTGCGGAGCACTACCCTGTCATGCAGAATTTTAGTGTAAGGCAGGTAGGTAACTAATGCCTGTAATTCACTAACTCTGCAAGCAGACATGATCGCCAGAAAAAAAAACTGCCTTCCAGGTGAGATAGAGCAGATCACAGGAGTGGAGAGGCTCAAACGGAGGTTTCATGAGCCATCCCAAAACCACATTAAGGTCCCAAGAAAGGGCAGGAGGACGCAGTGGAAGTTTTAAATGGAGCAAGCCTCTCATCAACCGTGATACTAAGGGTTGTGTTGAAATGGAGACATTACCTACACCCTTATGGTGTGCATACACTGCACTAACATGCACCGTGATAGAAGACGTTTTTAGGCCTAACTCTGACAGGTGCCAGAGGTAGTCCAGGAACCTTGCAGTGGAACAAGTGAAAGGGTCTATGGACATGGTAGTACAGCAGACCGTAAACCTCTTCCATTTAGAGCGATAAGACCTTCTCGTTGAAGACTTTCGTGTAGCCACCAGGACTCGGGATACCAACTCTGAAAGGTTAAGAGGTTGGAGTATTAACCTTTCAACATCCAGGCCTTCAGAGACAGAGCTTGGAGGTTGGGGTGACGGAGATACCTCTCGTTCTGAGTGATTAGAAGGGAATCCTTCCCCAGAGCAATCCGTCGGCGTACCAATAGGTTCTGGAGGATTGGAAACCACACCTGGCGTGGCCAATGGGGAGCTATCAGAATCATTAATCCTTTGTCCTGCCAGAGCTTCACGAGAGTCTTTGAAATGAGAGGAAGTGGAGGGTATGCATAAAGGAGACCGCTGGCCCAGGAGAGGGCGAAGGCATCTCTTGGCTGCTAGTGCTGGCTGCTAATGAGAGAGCAGAATTTGTCTACTTTGTGATTATGTACCGAAACAAAGAGGTCTTTGTGAGGGTAAGCCCAACGTTGAAATATCGCATCTGCTACCCTGGGGTTGAGAGACCACTCGTGCAGATGGAAAGTGCGACTCTGCTTGTCCGCCAACACATTGTCCACTCCCGGCAAGTAGGTTGCTTTGAGGCACATCGGGTGGGAAAGGGCCCATGCCCATGTCTGTGCAGCTTCCTGACACAGAAGGTAGGAGCCCGTTCCCCCTTGTTTGTTGTTGTACCACATCGCAACCTGATTGTCGGTTTGAATCAGTACAGCTTTGTTTGGTAGGCAATCCTGAAAGGCCTTGAGGACATAAGTGATCACCCATAGCTACAGGAAATTTATTTGGTGTTTGGCTTTGTTTGGTGTTTGGTCTAGATAGAAAGCCAGTGCACATTTGCAGTCCAAAGAATGCAGAGCCTGTTCTCCTGGGTTCGAATGGGGCGGGGAAAAAAGGTAGGCAGGATTATAGATTGGTTAATATGAAAAATTTTATATTTTATTTTTATTTAGTTTAGTTTTAGTTTAGTTTTTTATAAATCTCTTCGATTATTAAATACACTGTTGTAAACCGTTTTGATCGATACCTGTATTGGTAAACGGTACATAAATACGCTAAATAAATAAATAAATAAATAAATTCCGACACTACCTTCGGCAAACATTTAGGGTGAGTGTGGAGCACTACCCTGTCATGCAGAATTTTAGTATAAGGCGGGTAGGTAACTAATGCCTGTAATTCACTAACTCTGCGAGCAGACGTGATCACCAGAAGAAAAACTACCTTCCAGGTGAGATAGCGGAGATCACAAGAGTGGAGAGGCTCAAACGGAGGTTTCATGAGCCATCCCAAAACCACATTAAGGTCCCAAGCAGGGGCAGGAGGGCACAGTGGAGGTTTTAAATGGAGCAAGCCTCTCCTGAACCGTGATACTAAGGGTTGTGTTGAAATGAAGACATTACCTACACCTTTATGGTATGCACACACAGCACTAACATGCACCCTGATAGAAGTTGTTTCTAGGCCTAACTCTGACAGGTGCCAGAGGTAGTCCAGGAACCTTGCAGTAGGACAAGTGAAAGGCTCTATGGACATGGAAGTACACCAGACCGTAAACCTCTTCCATTTAGAGCGATAAGACCTTCTTGTTGAAGGCTTTCGTGAAGCCACCAGGACTTCGGATACCGACTCTGAAAGGTTAAGAGGATGGAGTATTAAGTTTCAACATCCAAGCCATCAGAGACAGAGCTTGGAGGTTGGGGTGACGGAGATACCCCTTGTTCTGAGTGATTAGAAGGGGATCTTTCCCCAGAGGAATGTGTCAGCGTACCGATAGGTCTTGGAGGACTGGAAACCACACCTGGCATGGCCAATGGGGAGCTATCAGAATCATTAATCCTTTGTCCTGCTGGAGCTTCACGAGAGTCTTTGAAATGAGAGGAAGTGGAGGGTACGCATAAAGGATACCGCTGGCCCAGGAGAGGGTGAAGGCCTCTCTTGGCTGCAAGTGGTGACTTCTAATGAGAGGGCAGAAGTTGTCTACTTTGTGGTTATGTACCGACACAAAGAGGTCTTTGTGAGGGACCACTCGTGCAGATGGAAAGTGTGACTCTGCTTGTCCGCCAACACATTGTCCACTCCCGGCAAGTAGGTTGCTTTGAGGCACATCGAGTGGGAAAGGGCCCATGCCCATGTCTATGCAGCTTCCTGATACAGAAGGTAGGGACCCGTTCCCCCTTGTTTGTTGATGTACCACATTGCAACCTGATTGTCGGTTTGAATCAGGATGGCTTTGTTTGATAGGCAATCCTGAAAGGCCTTGAGGGCATATCTGATCTCCCTTAGCTCCAGGAAATTTATTTGGTATTTGGCTTCCTCTGGAGACAAGGTTCCCTGAGTCTGCAGGTCCCCTACATGTGCACCCCACCCAAGGTTGGATGCATCTGTTGTTAAGGTGATTTGAGGATCTGGAGCCTGAAATGGAAGGCCTTGAATGAGATTGGAATGGTTCATCCACCAGGCTAGTGACAGTATCCAGGCTAGTAACCTGGACACTGCTGGACATTGGCTGACAAGCTTGAATCCACTGGTATTTTCGGATCCACTGCATCATTCTCATGGCTAGGCAAGCCATCGGAGTGACTTGCACCGAGGATGCCAAGGACCAAACAGTATGAGGAAGTGCCGAGCAGTTGAAAATACTCTAGAATGTAGTTGATGCACCAGATATGTAATGGTGAAAGCATAATCCTGGGGGAGGAAGGCTTTCGCCAACATAGTGTTAAGGTCGGCCGCTATAAAGGGTAGGGTTTGAGATGGAACTATCTTGGATTTGGGATAGTTGATTAGAAACCCTAAGGAGATCAGGGTGTTGATAGTGAGACACAGGGAGGTTGGTGTGTCCTGCTGAGTCGGAGCCCTTATCAACCAATCGTCGAGATGAGGGTAGACATGCACACTCTGATTCCTGAGGAAGGCTGCGACCACCACCAGGCACTTGGTGAATACTCGTGGAGCAGACGCCAGGCCGAATAGTAGTACACAGTACTGAAAATGACGAGGGCAGACCAGGAATTGCAGGGATTTGCGATGAGATGGTGTAATTGAGATGTGTGAGTATGCATCCTGAAGATCTAGAGAGCATAGCCAATCTCCTCTTTGCAGAAGAGGAAGTAGAGAGCCCAAGGTTACCATCTTGAATTTTTCTCTGTGCAGAAATTTGTTTAGTGCATGGAGGTCCAGTATCGGGTGTACGCCACCTGACATTTTTGGTATTAGAAAATTCTGGGAATAAAATCCCTGCCCCTCCTGGGAGAGGGGTACCGGTTTTATTGCTCGGGATAGGAGGAGGGATGAGGCCTCCTGCTCTAGCAAGAGAGAGTGATCGGACTTTCCCCACATCGGCCTAGGTGGAGAGTCCGCTGGAACAGTCACGAAATTTAGGTGGTAACCTTGGGTGACTACTGCAAGTACCCACTGGTCTGTGGTGACTGTGTGCCAAGCGCAGTTGAAGTGGCATAGTCGACCTACGACTGGTATGGATGGAAGAGGAGGTTGGCTACACTCTCTAGGAAGGAGTCAATACTCTGATGCTGGTCCAGGCTGAGAAGCTGGCTGAGACTTTTGAGACCAAGTTTGCCTGGATTGACCATTTTGGTAAGGTCTGGAAGGGCATCCTAAGAAGCCAGAGGATAAAATTTCCTTGACTTCTAGGTTGGCTGCTTAGAATCTCGTCTGAAAGACAAGGGGGTTTGGCTTGGGGGTTTGAGTGGCAGTGTACCCATACACTACTCTGGGCTTGCAAGACTGGTCTTGCAAGTTTGATCGCGCCTGTGTAAAATACATTGCATGCAGTTCATGCATTCACCACCTTCCAAGCAATCCCTTGTTTAAAAAACAAATCCTTGTGTACAGAATGAGCCACAGTTTTCCTGCCAAGAATGCTTCCGGCTCTGTCATCATTAAAAAGCGTCAGGAACATTTCTGATGTTCTAGGGTTGCATTTTTGGGGGATTTTGGATTGTACGTCCGGTGAGATCATCAAAAACAGCCAGTCCATTAATTCTGTCATCATTAAAATAGCGACAGGACCGTTTCTGATGACGTTTTGGGGGTGTGTTTTTGGGGAGCAGTGAGGGTGTGGACTTCTAGTGATGTGATGCCCATGATGTCATGGGGGTGTGGCTTGGGGTGGGGTGTGTTGGCGGGGACATCAGTGACATCATAGGGGGATGGTTTGGGGGCAGGGCGTGGGAGGGTTGTGGGAGGGGCCTCTCCATTCACTTCTATTGGGGGGAGGGGCATGGGAGGGGCATGGGGCAGAGTTAGGGGTGGGGGCAGGGGGTGGGGGCAGGGTTGAGGGCAGGAGAAGGTGAGAGGGGGCATGGCTATACCCCATTCACTTCTATGGGGATGGGGAGGGGCGCGGGCGGCTCTTAGACTGGAAGTCCTTATCTGCCTATCAATTAGTTTGATTGATTGTGTACCCATAGACTACTGCCCCATTTGTCCCCAGGCACTTCCCACCCCTCCCCCGCCCCTCCCTTCCAGTCCCCCGTCCCCCCCCCCCATCTCAGATGAATTCGGTTCTTCTGGTTAACCACGCTGTTTCTGGTATTGTTTCTACAAAAAGAACAAATGCACTTGAACAGATGTAGTTATATTTGCTACTGCAGTGCTTTGTGTGCAGCAGCTTATATTTATACATTTATTTGATTTATATTCCATTTTTTAACTTTTCAAAGCACATTAATTCAAGTACTCTAGGTATTTCGCTGTCCCCAAAGGGCTTATAATCTAAGTTTGTAGATCCTCTGCTTAAAGGGGGAAGTTGGCCTCCACCCCTCCCCAAAATATACTTGCAAAATTCCCTGATTATTCCAATGGCCCCACTCTCAACCCTGACTCTCACGCTCCTCATGGCTGTAAATGTACCAAATGTCGTAAGCCCCATCTCTCATCCCACAAAAAGAATAAAAGCTCAAATCTGAGGCATCCACCGTACACCCAATGCTAACCCTGTTAGATGAGTCATCATCCAGGTGCAGGATCAATCCCCATTTGCTGCTATCCCACCGGTGAAACTTTCCAAAAAGGCACCAGCTGATCCCAGATGCTCCTTTACCCTTGGGTGAAACTTAGACCTCGGCTTCCCAAACTGTGGGTCCAGACCCTAAATGGAGTTAGAAAACCTTCAGATGGAGATCACAATTACCTCAATTGGCAGCCCTCTTCAGGCACCAGCAGCAGTAGTATTAGTAGCAGAAGGAAGCATGGGCCCTGTGAGTCAGCACGCATTCACAGGGCACTTCCCTTGCAGGAATTTCTCTGATAAAAGGAAGCCCTGCCCGAGGAGGGATCAAAGTCTCTGCAGGGCCTGCAAGTTTGCACTATCTCACAGGTCCCAAGCTGACCTTCAACGGTAATGCTGCTGCCCCCTGCAAATCACCGTTGGGCTTGGGACCAGCCATGAAGGGAAAGGAAGAATGAATGTGCATGGGCCACTGGGGATTGCCACCGTACCTTTCTCCTCCCCACCAATGAACCTACTCAAGAGAATAAATTTGCCCCTGATATCAGCTTGCCCTCTTTCCACCAGATGTTATCCACCTTTGGCCCAGGGCTCACAGGAAAAGGTTGTTGGGAGGAGGGATTATTTGACGAGAGGGGTGATGGCAGAAGGGCTTGAGGGATGGATAAGGTGGAGAGGAATTGGCTGTGGAGGGTGAGAGACGGGGAATGTGAAAGATTTAAGAGGAGCTGGGTTGTGAAAGGTGAATAGCTGAGGCATTGCGAGAGAGGGTTGGAGAGGAGGAGGAAGGGAGGCTGGGAGTTGAGAGAGAGGATGGGGTGAAAGGTAGAGGATGACAGAACATCAGTTGGGGTTATAAGAAGGGTATGGGGGTGAGAGAGGATCAGCTGTGGGATGTGAAAAGTGCTGTAGTGGATGAGAGGGGGAAAAGGAGGTGAGAGGAGCAGAGGTTGAGAGACTGAGTACACTGGAGGGGAGGAGATCGAGAGACAGTCCTGTGGAGGGGGTGAGGTTGAGATGGATCAGGTAGAGTATGGAGAAGGTGAGGAGTGATTGATGGAAGGAGACCGCATCTCTGCTAATTTCTTTCGCTTGTCATGTGACATTTCAAGTGCTAAAATGGGTTCACACTGGGAAGCCCTGACATAAAGACAAAATGGTGCAGGGAGGGAATGAGTGAGTGGGGAATACCCCTGCCCCTGGCAGATGACCCTTTTGATGGAGTAGGCTTTGGGTTCACGGAAGGATGGGGGGAATGCGAGAGGGCCCCTCAATTTGATATTTTACTCTTTGTGAGTACAAGGGGAAGGGCTTAAGGGATGGGGCTTCTGAGCTATCATTTTGGTCATCTTTAGAGTGCAAAGTTCCTGACTAATGCAACAAGTGAAAAAATGGCTGCTGAATTTTGGTACAGATGCTATTGAGCTCCAAACTTCCAATACAGTTTGGCATTATGGGCTACTCCTAAAACTGCATACATGACGAAGTAATTAAATTCTAAAACCAACATTTCAAATGAACAACAATAAAAACATTAATTAAAAGCTTCCTTAATATATAAAGCTTTAAGCTGTTTTCTAAAACACTTTACATATCATTGTGCCCTTAATTCTGCCCATTCCAAAAGAATGCTGGAGTTTGAGTCCGCTGCAACTTATATTCTCGCAAAGGAGGAAAATCTAATAAGTTAGTACCGGTAGATCTCAAAATACGAGAGGGATTATAAAACTGCAGTTTCGTACTTAGGAAGTTGGAGGCATCTGAATGATGAGTAGTCCAAGAAATCATAATTCCCTGTAAGTACCTGGATCAGTCCAAACTACTGGGTTTATGCATCCCTGCCAGCAGATGGAGACAGAGAAAGTTTCACTGATACTGCTTCATAATCCCTGGTACCACCTGCAGTTCCTCAGTATTTCTGTGTCTCCAGCAGATGGTGGCTGGTGCATAAACCTGCAGTTTCTGGCATTTTTTGCCTTTTTTGCTTTTTTTCTTTCTTTTTTCTTAGGAGCTCTCCTTCCAGGGGTAGGGCTCCCGGGAGAACCCTTCCCTGTTTGGTTGAGGTGGACGAGCTCCTTTTTGTACGCTCGCTCCAGTTTGATCTTTGGGTGCAAATCTGGTAGTCCAGATCCCTCCCCTTCATGAGGCTGCCTAGGTGGCTTTTGGGCTCTGGTCAGCTTCTTTTTTGGGACTGTATCTCCTTTTGAGTTCAGGCTGGGCTAAAACTGGACAGCTCCCCTCAGCCTTAGGAGAGGAGGGCTCCTGTCTGTGTAGTAAAATTTAAAAAAAAAAGTGCCGTTTAGTGCAGAAGGCAGCTGGAGTTGAGTGGTCTTTTCTTTGTCTGGGGGAACGTTTTTGAGGGCGATCTCCATATTGGATTGGGGATTCCCGTTCCAGCTGCGTGGTCATAGTTCGGGGCCAGGCCTGCCGCACAGTTTCCACAAATTTCAGCCGCCTTTCTCTTTGCTCGGCGCGCATCTCCGTATGTGAAAGGTCTTCTCTGAGGCCCCCCTGCTAAACTTCGGCGACGTGGGGCTGCCTCTGCCACGCAAGTTGCTTCTCTCAGGGACAGCATTTCCTGCATCGGGCCCTCGAGCCCAAACGGTGGCCAACTTAGCTTTCCCAGCAAGCTTGCCCGTGCTATTGGAGGGGATTGGGGAATCCACCCCACAACTTTCCCCATTTCACCCAGGCCCTGTAGAGGGGCAGGGGAGCACAGGTGAGGCTCTGCCTGTGCTGCGGGGCCTGCCACTGCAGGCTCTGCCTGCAGTGGCAGGTCTACGGGCTCGGCTCCCCGCAGCTTTTCTCTGGAGTTTATTTTATTGCTCCACCGCACCAATTTGGCAGAGCAGGAGGGTCTGGGGCACCAACAGTAGGGCTGGCCCCCTCTCCTTCATCCCCTGGAGTTCAAATTCCAGTGGCTGGCCCTGTTTGCTCCCGGGGAAGTTTGTCCTCTGGGGTTCAGCATCTGTTGTGTCCACTGCGGACAGATTGTGATACGGATGATTCGGTAGGTTCCCCGGAGAACCCCAGGGATTCAGGGCTGCTATTGTCGGGGACCCTGGCTCCTGATCCCAAAGCAGGTGATCCAGATGTGAGTGACCCGGATCATGGGAATGGTGCAGATGACATGTGGGTGTCCGAAGGAGACGATCCCAAGATTCTTCATTTGATTCGGAGAGACGAATTAGCTCCGTTGATTCCTGCAAGCCCTCGGTGAGCTAGGGTTGAAACTCCCTCAGACAGATTTGGACCTAGACGGGGCAGATCCAGTCTGGTCCAGTACCCCATCTGCGTTTCCCTATCATAGGTCCGTGCAGAGGATGGTGGATCAGGAGTGGAGTTTTCCGGAGCCGGTCTGAGGGTGGGTCGAGCTATTTCGAAGCTTTATCCCTTGCCTGAGCAGACCTTGGAGCTTTTTGCTGTGCCAAAAGTGGACGTGGTGGTGTCAGCGGTCACCAAAAAGACAACTATTCCCATGGCGGGGGCTGCAGCTTTAAAGGATGTCAAGGATCACAAGCTGGAGGTTCATCTCAAATGGATCTTTGAGGGATCCACTTTGAGTTTACGGGTGGTTATCTGTTCCAGCTTCATGCAACGGGTGTGCTTTTGTTGGGTGCAGCAGCTGCAGGGCAATCAAGCTAAGCCCCAGCATGAACGGTAATCGCGCTGAACGCTTGGTGGCATCAGTCGCATATTTAGTGGACGCCTTGTATGACTTGGTGCAGACATCTTCTCGGGTATAGAGTGAGGGTTGCAAATACTGGTAGGCTTTCTGCATCTATAGTTTCAGGTTCTACTGCAGAGGAGGAGCAGTCAGGGACTTCTCAGGAGGACGTGTGGAGGTAGATATGTCTGTGCGGGCTTCTGAGCGATCACTTCGGAGTGACAAGTGGAGGAGCAAGACAGCAGGGTGCAGTGGATGAGATGTGTGTCTGCAAGGATCACTCTACAGCAGAATACAGATTGTTGGAGGCCAGTCTTTGGCAGGTGAGACTTCTAGGGAGGGGTCTAAGGGGTCACAGGGGGAATAAGAGGAAGAGGAAAAAGTCTAAAGAACGAAGTTCATCATCTTCCTCTTCAGATCCCTAACTTGTCCTGAACTACCGTTGCAAGATGAATAGTTGACCTGACATGCTTAGCAAAACCACTACTGTCTCAGTCAATAGAAGGACTAGGGGCCACTCCATGAAGTTAGCAAGTAGCTCATTTAAAACCAATCGAAGAACATTCTTTTCACTCAGCGCATAGTTAAGCTCTGGAATTCATTGCCAGAGGATATGGTTACAACAGTTAGTATAACTGGGTTTGGATAAGTTCCTAGAGGAAAAATTCACAAACTGCTATTAATTGATAAGCAATAGTAGCTTGAGATTTATTTAATGTTTGGGTACTTGCCAGGTACTAATGACTTGGGTTGGCCACTGTTTGAGACAGGACCCTTGGTGTGACCCAGTATGGCTTCTTATGTTCCTATGTTCTCATATATAGAGATACACTTGCTTTCACACACAAATGCTCTCTCATACATACATACACATACAGATGCTGTCTCTAAGGCAACCCATGCTCTATCACATACACAGCCACAAATGCTGTCCATCAGGCTCAATCTCCCCTTTTTGTTGTGATGGTGAGAGGCCTGAGCTCAGCGGGAAGACGGGGGCCTCTTATTTTCTTCTGCTGCTGCTGCTAGGCCTCTTCTTTCCTCCTGCTGCTCCACCAGCAGCCTTGAAGCCTTTTCTCTTCCTCCTGCTCAGGCCTGGGGTTCACATGGGGGGGGGGGGGGGGAGGATGCACCGAAATGAAAGAAGAGGAGAGCCGGTGGACCCCATCTCACTGGCAGCGAACATAAGAAGAGGCCCATGCATACCACGACTGGGAGCAGGAGGGAGCCCATTCAACTGCTGCTCCTTCTGCTGTGCTGGCCCCACAGTATCGAAAAATACTTCTAACCAAAAAGCCAGTGTGGGTGGCTTAAGAACAGCTTGGGAGGCTGCTTGCTGGATTTAAACAAATGAACAACAATTAAGGGAATTTCCTGCTGGTTCTCAGACTTTAAGTTTTGGTGTTAACCAATGCACAAATAAGCTTTAGCAGCTCTGACCTTCTCCTTCCCTTGTTTTCTGCTATGGACCCGGACCTCCAGTGCCTTCCCTCCTCCTGTTTGCCCCTCTGGTTTCCTTCTGTACCCTCTGTGATGTAGCGCAGGTCTTACCAGTTACTGATCCCATCTGTGTGCTGAAGAACCTTCTACCCAAACAGAGAACCTTTGCTGGTTGGCAACGTGTGGGTCTGCTTCCTCTTGGTGTCAGTATTGAAGCATTTCAGGGCTGCTGTTGCTATAAAGAAGAGGCCCGTGCATGATGCAACCATGAGCAGGAGGGAGCCCATTCAGCTGTTGCTCCTTCTATGCTGGCCCTGCAATGTTAAAAAATTACCGGGCTGGCACTTCCTTTATGCTGATCTTGCGATGATTGCATCATCCACGGGCCTCTTCTTGCCTTCGCTGCCGGTGGGATGGGCTCCACTGGTGGTGCTTGAGGCCTGCTTTCTTCCTCCTACCGCCGGCGGCCATGAATCCACTTCTCTTCCTCCTGCCGCCGGCAGCGTGCGGGATCTTCTATTTTGTTTACCGGCAGGGGGTTGGAACCTCGCTGACATTTAGCTAAATATTTATCGGGAGGCAGCCACAGAGCATTTTGGAGGGCATTTTTTGCCACTTCAAAATTCTGCAGACTGAAGCAGCTGCCTCACCCTGCCTTATTATAGAACCGCCCCTGCCTCCTGTGCATGGAAACCTTTGAGATATTTGAATGTCTCTATCAGATCCTCACTATCCTGCCTTTCCTTCAAGGTGTACATGTTTAGATCTTTAAATCTATTAGCATATGCTTTAGAACAAAGATCACTGACCATTTAAGTAGCCACCCTCTGGAGAGACTCCATCCTGTTTATATACTTTTGAAGGTGTAGTCTCTAGAATTGTTCACAGATCTCACCAGGAACTTATACAGGGGCAATATCACTTCCCCTTTTCTGTTAACCTTTCATCCTCCTGTGCAGCCAAGCATCTTTCTGAATTTTGTCGTCAACTCTTTGGCCACCTTAAGATCATCAGATTCAGTTACCCCCAGATCCCACTCATCCTGCTTAAAAGAATTCCACCTCCAGCACTGTAGCTCTCCCTTAGGTTTCTGCATCCTAAATGCATTATTCTGCATTTTTTAGCATTAAATCCTAGCTGCCAGCCCTTAGACCATTCCTTGACTTTCACTAGATTCCTCCTCATGTTTTCCACACCTTCCAGGCTGTCCACCCTGTTACAAAGTTTGGTATCATTGGCAAAAACACAAATTTTTCATAACAATCTTTCCACTATGTCACTCACAAAAATGTTGAAAAGAGCCAGTCCAAGTACTGATTCCTGAGGCCCAGCACTAGTAACAACCCCCTCCTTGGAATGAACTACATTTACCTCTACTCTTTGCATCTCCCAGTCAGCCAGTGTCTAACCCACTCAGTCATTCTAAATCTCATGCCAAGGATATTCAATTTCTTTAAGAATGTAAGAACATAAGAAGTTGCCATACTAGGTCAGACCAAGGGTCCATCAAGCCCAGCATCCTGTTTCCAACAGTGGCCAATCCAGACTACAAGTACCTGGCAAGTACCCAAAAACTAAGTATATCCTATGCTACTGATGCTAGTAATAGCAGTGGCTATTCCCTAAGTCAACTTAATTAATAGCAGGTAATGGACTTCTCCTCCAAGAACTTATCCAATCCTTTTTTAAATCCAGCTACACTAACCACATTCCCTGGCAACAACTTCCAGAGTTTAATTGTGAATTGAGTGAAAAATAATTTTCTCTGATTAGTTTTAAATGTGCCACATGCTAACTTCATGGAGTGCCCCCTAGTCCTTCTATTATTTAAAAGAGTAAATAACTGATTTACATTTACCTGTTCGAGACCTCTCATGATTTTAAACACCTCTATCATATCCCCCCTCAGCTGACTCTTCTCCAAGCTGAACAGCCCTAACCTCTTTAGTCTTTCCTCACAGGGGAGTAGTTCCACCCCCTTTATCATTTTGGTAGGGGCTGGGGGGTGGGTTAGATACAGGAAGGGAGGGGAAGGTGGGGGGGGGGGGGAGTGAAAGGAAAGTTCCCTCCGAGACCGCTCCGATTTTGGAGCAGCCTCGGAGGGATCGGGGAAAGCTATCGGGCCTCCCCTAGGCTCGGTGCGCGCAAGGTGCACAAGTGTGCACCCCCTTGCCCGCCGACCCCGAATTTTATAATATGCGTGCGGCAGATAAAATTGGGTGTGCTTTTGTGCGCGCCAGGTAGCACGCACAAATGTACCCCGCGAGCTCTCCTTAAAAAATCTGCCCCTATATCTAGAGCTCGGCCTTGATTCAACTCTCTGGTCTCCCAATCAAAAAATTGATAGATTAAGATAACCTGATCAATACCAGATCTAGAGTTAGCTAGATAAGACTTATCCGGCTAACTAGCAATTTATTCAGGGATATTTGGCAGCATAGCCATGCTGATGAATATCCTGTGCGAGTAAGCCAGAAAAATCTTATCCACCTAACTCACTTAGCCAGATATCTTTGAGCACTTAGCATTCTTCCATCAGTATTGCCTTTGCTATCATCTGGATGGCAGTCCATATATTCTAAAAATGTAATTTAATGCTCACCCATAATGCTTCGGGTAGTGGCTTCTGCCATAGTATGGCTCTTAAACCTGATTCAGAAAATAAAATGGACAATTTAGTTATATTTAAACATATCTGACATTTTAATTTCTAGAAAATAAAGCTTTTGATGGGTTGTACTCAACCGAGATGGGAATATGTGTTGTAAACCACAGCCCTGCAATTAAAAATTGATCCACTCTATCTTTTCATACTTCTTTGGGGTCACTTAATTTAATTGAGAATTCTTAGGAGGCTTCTCTGCACTTCATAAGGGTCTATACAAGAAACACAGGAAATGGGGTGAGGGAGACTCAACTGACAATACATTGTTATAATACAAACAAGAAATTGGCTTGGGTGGAATTACAAATCCACATGAAAGGATTTCTTAGTTCAAAGAAAGGGATTTTATTTTTTTTTCAGTTAGAAATGTTATTATATCAAACTGAACAATACAGAATTGACAGGGCCACACAACGCTGCCCCGCTCATTCATTACAAATGCATAGACACTTTGAGGCAGATTTTATAAATTTGCATGAGCGAGTACTTGTGCGAACAAAAGTACGCTTGATTTTATAAGATATGCGCGTAGCCGCGCGTATCTTATAAAATCCGGGGTTGGCGCGCGCGAGGGGGGTGCACATTTGTGCAACCTGCGCGCGCCAAGCCCGGCGCGCGCTGCCTGTTCCCTCCGAGGCCACTCCGAAATCGGAGCGGCCTCGGAGGGAACTTTCTTTCAACCACCCCCCCCCGCACCTTCCCCTCCCTTACCCCCCCCCCCCCCCCCCCGGCCCTATCTAAACCCCCCCCTACCTTTTGTTGGCAGATTAGTTACATTTGTTTGTACCTATGAATATTCCACACCTTCCCACATATGGTTCAAAGTGGATTACAATTTGGAAGTGCCACAAGAAGTGGCAGAAAATAAGTAATCTTACAAGTATCGAGTGTTTTACTTTTCTGATGACTTTAAGTTTCTTGGCTTACTATTTATTGGAGCAATGAGCAGGGAGGCCAATATCCAGCACTATTTAGCTGGATGAGTAATGATTTATCTGGCTAAATGGTGGCCACTGAATATCCGGCTATTTTCAGCGGTTGCCACTTAGCTGGATAAGTACTTATTCGGCAGATAGCCAGATAACTTGTGGGTGGACAGTGGGTGGATTGGGATGGAGCTATTTATCCAGCTAATTTAACTGGATAGATGCTGATATTCAGATTTATCCAGTTATGTACATTGGATAAGTTAGACCTGCCATACAGCAGGTGATTTCTACAGGGATAGTCAGCAGCATAGCCTGAATCTGAATATTCCATTTAAGTTAGCTGGAAAAGTCTTATGTGGCTAACTTAACTAAGGGGGTAATTTTCAAAAGGAGTTACATGCGTAAATGTAGCAATTTTCAAAAACCCACTTACTCAAGTAAAGTGAATTTTCCCCAGTAAACCTGGTTTTTACTTGAGAAAATGCTTTTTAAAATCAGGCCCTAAATGTTTAGTTTTGAATATTCGACCCATAGAAATTAATGATTAATCAAAGTGGTTATTACAAATTTAAATAGTGAATAATTTTCCTGTCTTTTAATATTGTGATGTCACTTGCTATTACAATAGATTTCCAATTGTAATGCCATTTTTTAGTCCAAAATTCAAAAGCAGGGGTTCTTGTATAAGCAAGATATTTTTCCAGTGCTCAGGTTACTGTTTTTAATGCAAAATCTTCTAACAATGAAACCAGAAAAAGTTTCCAAGCTTGTTCAGGTTTTTATTTGCCAGTAGAGAATCAGCCACAGAACTGCTCTAGCAAAATGTTTCACTATTTGACAAAAATAAAATATCTAAATGTAACCAGATTTGATAAATTGGTCTGTTCTGGTCACCCTGCTTTTTGGAATCCAAGATGAAGTGCAGGCTCAGCAGGAGATTACAATGGTTCAAACAGCAGTTACAAGGCAGTAAAGTGCGATTGATAGGCTGATGCAATAAAGTGCGATTGGCTGAATGCAGTTTACCCACACTTAAATGAACATTTTGTGCAGGTAAGCATTACTCCCAATGCAGGAAGGAGTAATGCCTTCAAAAAATGTGTGCTCAGCTCAGCGCCTTCGCATGGAAATTCCATGTAAATGAGAGCATTAAGCATTCCTTTCCAATACAGACAGGTGCGTTGGCTGAGCCCACATTTTCTTAATACTAGAAACTTTACTCCTGGTCAAAGGTGTAGTAAAGTTTCTAATACTGGATCCACTGCTGTGGCCGCCCCTACTCATGAGCACAAGCAGCAGCAGCAGCTCCATAGTGCATTTATGATAAATGCCTTTGAAAGTAGCCCTCTAAAGAACATTAGATTCTAATTAGGAAGTTTTAAGGCGGACATCAGCATAGCCAGAGGAAACAGCAAGACTCTGCCAACAGCAGCCTCAACAACTCTGGAAAAAGTAGCATGCTAAGTCAAAATAAGCTAAGTCTAAACCCAAAAAACCCAGAAATGCTGTGGATCAAGATACACAAATCCACTCCAGCAGGAAAGTGACCCTTGATGGAACAACACTAACCCTTAACTCTGAAGCCCAGAGCCTGCACTTCATCTTGGATTCCATACTCCCCCTCAAACACCATACCTTAGCATCTCGAACAGCTCTGCCATCTCTGCCCCCTTCTGGATGACACTGCCCTTGTAGCTGCTGTTTGAACCATTGTAATCTCCTGCTTAGACTACTGCAAATTGCTCTGTACTGGAATCTCGTAAGTTATAAAATCACATGTCCATGTGTGCACGCTGGGTAGCGCGGGCACATGGACGCGCGCGCATATCTCTTAAAATCTACCCCTAAATGTGTAATCTGCTGTGTTGCACCATAGAGAGCAACTATATCAGAAACTTGCTTTAAACTCCACAGCTGGAAAAACATCTCACAAATAAACATTTATGATGATGACGAAGATGACATAAAAGACAATAGTAGACAGCACAGATCATTCCACTTCCCGCAAGAAGATAATAGTCACCTGACCTAGTGGTAGTTGTATCAATTAATTTGATAAGCATTGACTGCCTTAAGCACTGATTTTCACAGTAATCTTTGGTGTCCATTTGTTTCATTACTTATTTTTAATACTAACCTGAAACATGTGCAGTTTCTGATGTTTTGCAGAAATATGTTTCTGAAAGAAAAACAGATAGGTTGCCATGATGAAGACATATTCTGCATCTTACTTCAATGTAAAAAAGGGGTTGGGGGCCCATATCTGTAAATCTGGAGACCCCCTGTTTGCAGTCTTACTGCCACCACCATGTTAGTATGATGCTCCTGGAGGAAGAGCACATCATGGGAAACCCCACTGGGGATAGAGACTGAGCCACTTTCAGGATAAATTTCAATAACCACATAGCGGCAAATTTGCATATCCAGTGTAAATTTCAAACAAGGGATCTTGGATCCTAACTCCATAATTAGGCATCTAGTTCCGGTTGAATATTGTCCTCTCCATGCGAGTGATGCTGGAGAATCATCTGACTGATTTCAGGACATAAAGGGAAGAAATCACTAGGGATGTGAATCGTTTTTTGACGATTTAAAATATCGTCCGATATATTTTAAATCGTCAAAAATCGTTAGAGCCACGATACAATAACAATTCCACCGATTTATCGTCAAAAAATCGTAAATCGGGGGAAGGGGGAGGGGAAGGGGGAGGGCGGGAAAACCGGCATACTAAAACACCCTAAAACCCACCCCGACCCTTTAAAATAAATCCCCCACCCTCCCGAACCCCCCCAAAATGCCTTAAATTACCTGGGGGTCCAGCGGGGGTCCTGAATGACCTCCTGCAATCGAATCGTGTTGTCTATGGCCGGCACCATTTTGCGCCGCCATTTTGCAAAATGGCGGCGCAAAATGGCAATTCGCGATTCTGCTGCAGCGAATCGCGATTTGGCGATTCGCGGCAGCAGATCGCTCCCGGACCCCAGGGACTTTTGGCCAGCTTGGGGGGGGGCCTCCTGACCCCCACAAGACTTGTCAAAAGTCCAGCGGGGGTCCGGAATGACCTCCTGCAATCGATCTCCTGCAATCGATCTCCTGCCGGCGCCATTTTCCGTACGGAAAAATGATTCACGGCAGGAGATCGCTCCCGGACCCCCGCTGGACCCCCAGGGACTTTTGGCCAGCTTGGGGGGGCCTCCTGACCCCCACAAGACTTGCCAAAAGTCCAGCGGGGGTCCGGAATGACCTCCTGCAATCGATCTCCTCCGGCGCCATTTTCCATACGGAAAAATGATTCGCGGCAGGAGATCGCTCCCGGACCCCCGCTGGACCCCCAGGGACTTTTGGCCAGCTTGGGGGGGCCTCCTGACCCCCACAAGACTTGCCAAAAGTCCAGCGGGGGTCTGGAACGACCTCCTGCAATCGATCTCCTGCCAGCGCCATTTTCCATACGGAAAAATGATTCACGGCAGGAGATCGCTCCCGGACCCCCGCTGGACCCCCAGGGACTTTTGGCCAGCTTGGGGTGGCCTCCTGACCCCCACAAGACTTGCCAAAAGTCCAGCGGGGGTCCAGAACGACCTCCTGCAGTCGAATCGTGTTGTCTACGGCCGGCGCCATTTTGCGCCGTCATTTTGCAAAATGGCGGCGCAAAATGGCGCCGGCCGAAGACAACACGATTCGATTGCAGGAGGTCGTTCCGGACACCCGCTGGACCCCAAGGTAATTTAAGGCATTTTGGGGGAGTTCGGGAGGGTGGGGGATTTATTTTAAAGGGTCGGGTTGGGTTTTAGGGTGTTTTAGTGTGCCGGTTCACGATTTTTACGATTTTAACGATATTTTTAAAACCCAAACGGCGATGATACGATTCCCACCCCTCCCAGCCGAAATTGATCGTTAAGACGATCGAGGACACGATTCACATCTCTAGAAATCACTATGTGAACATCAGCAAGATTCTTAGTGACAATATTCAAACGTTTTTACATGGATAAATACAGGTTTACCTGCTTTAAGACATGGCTTTATTATTTACCCCACCCCCCACCTTACTTTGGGTAAAACTATGCACACTGTTTCATATGTAAAAATAAAGACAATTGAATGCTGCTAGTGAAAGAGCGCTGTGTTGTAAACTATTGGCCAGCAAGCAACACACAACAGAGACAAGAGTAGAAAATAGTGAAATTTAACAATCAGACACATCGGCTCTGGTGGAAATAAAAAAACTACTTACTGAAAACTTCCTAGCAATAAACACTGCCAAGACAGAGCTCCTCATCATCACACCACACAATAACATCTCCTTTAACCCTACTCAACATTCACCATCAGTCTCTCTCAATTTACAGCAAGTTGGCAGCCTTGGCGTTATCATTGACAATCATTTCTCCTTACAGAAATTCATCACGGCTACAATCAAAAACGGATTCTTCAAGCTGCATACTCTAAAAACATCCACATGACTTCCGGACAGTGTTACAAGCTACAATAATGTCAAAACTGGACTACTGCAATGCCATACTACTAGGTCTCCCTAAAAACGCAATACAACCATTACAGATGCTGCAAAATGCTGCAGCACGCTTACTCACTAATATTCACCGCCATGAACACATTACACCAGCTCTCATGTTCCTTCACTGGCTTCGGGTAGCATCTAGGATATTATTCAAAGTACTCACCCTCATTCATAAGTCGATGCATAACCAAGATATGCAATGGTTCTCCGATCATTTTACTTTCCGCACATCAAAGAGACCAATAAGAACATAAGAACATAAGAAAATGCCATACTGGGTCAGACCAAGGGTCCATCAAGCCCAGCATCCTGTTTCCAACAGTGGCCAATCCAGGCCATAAGAACCTGGCAAGTACCCAAAAACTAAGTCTATTCCATGTAACCATTGCTAATGGCAGTGGCTATTCTCTAAGTGAACTTAATAGCAGGTAATGGACTTCTCCTCCAAGAACTTATCCAATCCTTTTTTAAACACAGCTATACTAACTGCACAAACCACATTCTCTGGCAACAAATTCCAGAGTTTAATTGTACGTTGAGTAAAAAAGAACTTTCTCTGATTAGTTTTAAATGTGCCCCATGCTAACTTCATGGAGTGCCCCCTAGTCTTTCTACTATCCGGAAGAGTAAATAACCGATTCACATCTACCCGTTCTAGACCTCTCCTGATTTTAAACACCTCTATCATATCCCCCCTCAGTCGTCTCTTCTCCAAGCTGAAAAGTCCTAACCTCTTTAGTCTTTCCTCATAGGGGAGTTGTTCCATTCCCCTTATCATTTTGGTAGCCCTTCTCTGTACCTTCTCCATCGCAATTATATCTTTTTTGAGATGCGGCGACCAGAATTGTACACAGTATTCAAGGTGCGGTCTCACCATGGAGCGATACAGAGGCATTATGACATTTTCCGTTTTATTCATCATTCCTTTTCTAATAATTCCCAACATTCTGTTTGCTTTTTTGACTGCTACAGCACACTGCACCGACGATTTCAATGTGTTATCCACTATGACACCTAGATCTCTTTCTTGGGTTATAGCACCTAATATGGAACCCAACATTGTGTAATTATAGCATGGGTTATTTTTCCCTATATGCATCACCTTGCACTTATCCACATTAAATTTCATCTGCCATTTGGATGCCCAATTTTCTAGTCTCACAAGGTCTTCCTGCAATTTATCACAATCTGCTTGTGATTTAACTACTCTGAACAATTTTGTGTCATCTGCAAATTTGATTATCTCACTCGTCGTATTTCTTTCCAGATCATTTATAAATATATTGAACAGTAAGGGCCCCAATACAGATCCCTGAGGCACTCCACTGTCCACTCCCTTCCACTGAGAAAATTGCCCATTCAGTCCTACTCTCTGTTTCCTGTCTTTTAGCCAGTTTGCAATCCACGAAAGGACATCGCCACCTATCCCATGACTTTTTACTTTTCCTAGAAGCCTCTCATGAGGAACTTTGTCAAACGCCTTCTGAAAATCCAAGTATACTATATCTACCGGTTCACCTTTATCCACATGTTTATTAACCCCTTCAAAAAAGTGAAGCAGATTTGTGAGGCAAGACTTGCCCTGGGTAAAGCCATGCTGACTTTGTTCCATTAAACCATGTCTTTCTATATGTTCTGTGATTTTGATGTTTAGAACACTTTCCACTATTTTTCCTGGCACTGAAGTCAGGCTAACCGGTCTGTAGTTTCCCGGATCGTCCCTGGAGCCCTTTTTAAATATTGGGGTTACATTTGCTATCCTCCAGTCTTCAGGTACATTGGATGATTTTAATGATAAATTACAAATTTTTACTAATAGGTCTGAAATTTCATTTTTTAGTTCCTTCAGAACTCTGGGGTGTATACCATCTGATACAGGTGATTTACTACTCTTCAGTTTGTCAATCAGGCCTACCACATCTTCTAGGTTCACCGTGATTTGATTCAGTCCATCTGAATCATTACCCATGAAAACCTTCTCCATTACGGGTACCTCCCCAACATCCTCTTCAGTAAACACCGAAGCAAAGAAATCATTTAATCTTTCCGCGATGGCCTTATCTTTTCTAAGTGCCCCTTTAACCCCTCGATCATCTAACGGTCCAACTGACTCCCTCACAGGCTTTCTGCTTCGGATATATTTATAAAAGTTTTTACTGTGAGTTTTTGCCTCTACAGCCAACTTTTTTTCAAATTCTCTCTTAGCTTGTCTTATCAATGTCTTACATTTAACTTGCCAATGTTTATGCTTTATCCTATTTTCTTCTGTTGGATCCTTCTTCCAATTTTTGAATGAAGATCTTTTGGCTAAAATAGCTTCTTTCACCTCCCCTTTTAACCATGCCGGTAATCGTTTTGCCTTCTTTCCACCTTTCTTAATGTGTGGAATACATCTGGACTGTGCTTCTAGAATGGTATTTTTTAACAATGACCACGCCTCTTTGACATTTTTTACTTTTGTGGCTGCTCCTTTCAGTTTTTTTCTAACAATTTTTCTCATTTTATCAAAGTTTCCCTTTTGAAAGTTTAGCACGAGAGCCTTGGATTTGCACACTGTTCCTTTTCCAGTCATTAAATCAAATTTCATCATATTATGATCACTATTGCCAAGCGGCCCCAGCACCGTTACCTCTCTCACCAAGTCCTGTGCTCCACTGAGAATTAGATCTAAAATTGCTCCCCCTCTCTTCGGTTCCTGAACCAATTGCTCCATAAAGCTATCATTTATTCCATCCAGGAACGTTATCTCTCTAGTGTGACCCGATGATACATTTACCCAGTCTATATTGGGGTAATTGAAGTCTACCAAGCAAAAGCAAGAAGCAAAAGCCTTGCACATCAATTAATATCCATACATCCAGCGTGCAAGGAAATAGTAAAGCAAGTCCACCTTCAAAATTATAATAAGTTTTTATTGATTAGCTGAAATTCTTCAATATTAATAGTGGCAACTCCATACGTTTTCAATGACAAATATTAAAGTCCCCCGATACGGTCCGTGTTTCGCGGTCGCTGCATCGGGAGGGACCCACAATCAGTATCATCTAAAACATAAAGATAATAAAGCTGATGGACCTGACAACAATGGCTACACAGTTTCAATAAATTTTCAAACATACCTTGTACGTGCATCATGGAGCGCATCGGCTCACACGATTGAAAGACGATTTAAAGAGGTAATTTGGCGCCAAAAGACAGCAGCTATCGCGATAGATTCGTTCGTATAAGCCCCGCCCTCTCTATACACGGTTCAACCAAACAAATGCCATTCTACATCCCTGTTTAGTCCCTTAGGATGGACGGAGGAAAGCATAAAAATCCACTTCTGTTCCCGTCTACCTAAAATTTCTGAGTAATTACCTCCCCTAAATGGGGGAACAACCACCTCTAAGACTGAAAACTGCAATTCAGCAATAGTGTGTTGGTATTGAACCCAGTGTGTAACCAAAGGTTCATCCATCCTAAGGAGACGAATGTTTGAACAATGTTCTATAATGCGGGTTTTGATCATCCTAGAGGTCTTCCCCACATATAACATGGAACACGGACATTGTATAACATACACCAAACCCTTAGTGGTACAGTCTGATGTATTGCAAAGTTTAAAGTGAACCCCAGTGTCAGGATGAATAAAGGAGTCTGAATGGCTGGTATGTTTACACATCGTGCAGTACCCACAGGGGCCATGATGGCCTCCCCTGGTGTCCCTCAATTGTTTACTAAGACTAGCGTGTACTAGCTGATCCCGGAGGTTACTAGCTCTCCGAAAAGTGAAACGTAATGATCCCTGGAAAAGGGAAGTTAAAGATAAATTCTCCCAGTGTCTTCTTATCATTGTGGCAATAGCCTTACTCGCTGTTGAAAATGGTAAAATACAATTGAGACATGGACTGTCATCATCCATTGAAGGAAGAAGCAACCAGTCTCGATTGGCATACAATGCCCTTTTAAAAGCCTTTTTTACCACTCGTGGGGGGTAACCCCTTTCCCAAAACCGCTGAGACATCAATCGGGCTTGCTCTAAAAAATCACTCCGGGATGAGCATAGACGTTTCAATCTTAAAAATTGCCCCGTAGGGATATTATCTCTAAGGGGCTTGGGATGACAGCTCGAGTAGGCTAAGAGTGTGTTTCTATCAGTCTCTTTCCTAAATAGAGTGGTGACATACTTATCCTGTTCTACTGAGATCGTAATATCAAGGAAAGCGATTTCTGAAGCATGAATGCAAAAATTAAATTGAATGTGTGGGTTCAACGAGTTGAGCCAATCAAAAAAAACCAAAAAATTGAATGTCAGATCCAGTCCAAATAATTAGAATGTCGTCAATATATCGTAGCCACAAAGCCACATGGGAAAACCATTCCGTAGGATATACTAAAGACGATTCATAGTCGTCCATATACAGACAGGCAAGTGAGGGGGCCATAGTGGCAAGTGAGGGGGCCATTGAAGTCTCCCATTATTACTGCACTACCAATTTGGTTAGCTTCCCTAATTTCTCTTAGCATTTCACTGTCTATCTCACCATCTTGACCAGGTGGACGGTAGTATACCCCTATCACTGTAGTCTTCCCTGATACTCAAGGGATTTCTACCCATAAAGATTCAATTTTGTATTTAGTCTCATGCAGGATGTTTATCCTGTTGGACTCTATGCCATCCCGGACATAAAGCACTATACCGCCTCCCGGATGCTCCTCTCTAACTTCAGTTAGTCAGCCTGAGTGACTCACTGCTCCCTTGATTAACAAATGTTGGTCCCTATTCAAACCCAATCACACTACCTCAACACCTTTCCAATAAGAAAAATGCACCAAGCTAAACTCGCTTCTTCTTCACTTAAACACATAAAACACGTTGCTATAAGAGACCGCTCATTCACTATTGCCGGAACCAACATCTGGAACAAAATGCCCACAGAGCTGCGTCTAGTACCCTGCCATAAGAAATTTAAGCAGAACCTCAAAACCTGGCTGTTCGAACAAGCTTACACTCAATGATCATCTCTTCTTCTGAAATGCCGATTACTTGTTCCTGCTTCTCTGATCCATTGCCACTCGCCTATTCTATATTTTTTTTTGTTTTTTCTCGCTGCTAAATTTTACTTTATCGATCTCTGATCTCCCGTTTATTATTAGACTTGCCATTAACTATGGAATTTGATTATCATTGGTTGAATTGTTGTTGTTATTAATTTGTTCTTAATTGATTCATATTATGTCCACTTTATTTCTTATTGGCTGTAAAGCTTGTTGCTGATTTATTGTTTATTGTAAACCGAGGTGATAACATAAAACATAAGAAAATGCCATACTGGCTCAGACCAAGGGTCCATCAAGCCCAGCATCCTGTTTCCAACAGTGGCCAATCCAGGCCATAAGAACCTGGCAAGTACCCAAAAACTAAGTCTATTCCATGTAACCATTGCTAATGGCAGTGGCTATTCTCTAAGTGAACTTAATAGCAGGTAATGGACTTCTCCTCCAAGAACTTATCCAATCCCTTTTTAAACACAGCTATACTAACTGCACTAACCACATCCACTTCATGGAGTGCCCCCTAGTCTTTCTATTATCAAAAAGAGTAAATAACTGATTCACATCTACCCGTTCTAGACCTCTCATGATTTTAAACACCTCTATCATATCCCCCCTCAGTTGTCTCTTCTCCAAGCTGAAAAGTCCTAACCTCTTTAGTCTTTCCTCATAGGGGAGTTGTTTCATTCCCCTTATTATTTCGGAAGCCCTTCTCTGTACCTTCTCCATTGCAATTATATCTTTTTTGAGATGCGGCGACCAGAATTGTACACAGTATTCAAGGTGCGGTCTCACCATGGAGTGATGTTATTAACGTGCCGCGGTATATAAAAAATCTCTAAATAAATAAATAAGTAACATCAGTAACATCCCTCTTTTCTTTGTTCAGTATAGGTACAACTTTCAATTGTCTAATGCCCTACAGATAAAGTCTTTTAAAAAGGTTTTGAGTGTTGACTACTGCAAGGATAGACAGAGCTTTTCTGTGCATGCAATTGCTGACCTCTGTCTGGCATCAGTGGGCTGTTATCTCTCCTGACCATCACGCTTGGCCTCAGAGTTGTAACAGGTATGCTTGCTTGTTCAAGTCGTCTGTCAATACTGTACCCTACAGATCTCCTACTCTGCATTCTTGTGTATGTACTTGAACAGGAGGGATTTCTTGATTCTTCAGTTGAGCCAAGGGTGATTTGTGCAGAGCAGCCTTGGGAAGTTACCTGTTCAGCCACTCGCAGATCCACAGGATTAAGGTGAAGGAACTTGTTATCACCAGATATGAGTGAGGTGGAATACTGCTTCTGATGAAGCGTGCAATCTCCCAGTAAGGGTTTCATGTGGAATGGTTCACCATTGCACAACTCATTTCATTTCAGTTATTTCAAATTTATATTCTGCACATTACAACAGTTGTTCATGGTGGATTACAAGAGAGCTTAGGAAAATCTCTAGCAGATACATAGGAAAATTGGTTTTTACCTGCTAATTTTTGTTCCTGCAGTACTACGGATCAGTCCAGACAGTGGGTTGAGCCTCCTTTCCAGCAGATGGAGACAGATAAAAACTTAAAGGACATAGCCCCTCCTGCGTCCCTTCCGTATTAAAGATATCAAAGTAGAGAAAGAGAACATTAACTTTGAAAGGATCAAGCAAGAAACCTTTAAACAATTAACTGGTAATTCGGAATTCAAAAACCCTGTAAGAAAAAACTGCTCTTATATAAATATCTATCAGGTAGATACTTCCGGTGCCTGAAAATCTGATAGGAAGCAAAAACCGATAGAAGAAACCCCTCGTTCAGAAGTGCTATGTAGAACAATAAGAAACTTTCGAGCGGACATACTAATGCAGCAGGGCGGGAGTCTGGACTGATCCGTGGAACTACAGGAACGAAAATAAGCAGGTAAGAACCAATTTTCCTTTCCCTGTACGTACCCAGTGTTATAATTTGTGAGGTTTGGGTGGACCTTTGGACACTGTGGCAGCTGATCATGCCCAAAGGGGGAAGTCCCATGAAGGGCCACAGGTCAGGCTTAGCTCAGGACACACAACACAGATTATATCTTTATTTAGACAGTTTGTGAAGCCACCAGAGGTGGCGGTAGAGAGTAGAAGATGGAGCCTGGCTGGGCTAGTATTCCTCAGGGTGCTGGAACAGCAGTTCCTCAGGTAGCAGTGCTCTAGTGGAGAGAACTAAGAAAATGAGTACAATAGAACATTCACAGAGTCCCAAGTATGGAGAAGCCCCGAGATAGGGAGAGCTGGCCCTTGAAGAGCGAGTATCAGATCCCTGGGAGCAGAGACTCGTTGGCAAGTACTCATGCAGCGGTTCCAAGTAGGACATGGCACTGGGGCTGGAACTAAGGTAGGCCCTCGAGGAGCGAGTACCTGGTTCCAGGGAAACAGCTCTGAGGAGTAGATGGTAGTAGTACTCACAGATGGTGTCTGTAGCAAATTCTTCCAAGTAGAAGAGGAGATGGATGTAGGCAGTGAGTCAGGGAACATGGGCCCTCGAGGATAGCGACCTGAAAGAAGCAAAGAGGCCCCCGAGGAGCGGGTACCCCGTTAGCAGATAAGAGTCCAATAGAAGTTGGAGGCAGAGTAGCTGGGTACGGAGAGCAAATCCCATCCGTAGGAAATCCCTTGCTAACTCAATGGCTAGCAATAAAGTGTCAGCTTAAATATCCAGGCCGCGTGACTTCATCACAGGGGGACACCCCTGAGGTTCGCGCCACAGAAGAAATAAGAATGAAGGCCATGCGGCACGCGCGCCCTAAGGTACTTGAGGAGCATGGCGGGAAGCAGCGCCCAGGCCGGTCTGGGGACGCCAGAGAGGATGGCAGGCAGACTCTGTGGTAGCCAGGCGTCCATCAAGAGCAGGAGGAGTCACAGAAAAGGAAAGGAAGGCGGAGTGAAGCCATCGGGCAGCGTCGGTTGCAACACTCTGATCAGTCCAGACAGTGGGATGTACCAAAGCTTCCCTAAGTAGGGTGAGACCGAGATAGTCCCATTCGAAGCACCTGTCTGCCAATGGAGCCAAACTCTCCAACTGTTTCTCCGCCCAAGATGTAGCCTGTGAATGCAAAGAATGGGCTTTTAAGCCCTCTGGTACTGGCCTGCCATGACAGATATATGCCGATGCGACCGCTTCCTGTAGCCACCTGGCAATAGCAGCATTAGAAACCTTGTTCCCATTATTGGGACCAATCTATAAGACAAGATATGATCAGAGACACGTAACTCGTTGGTGACTTGACTTGTAAGAATAGTAGGAGAACTCTCTTGACATCCAGTCACTGTAGGTCGCTGCCCGGAGTGATGGAAATGTCCTCTGAAGAAAAAGCCGGAAGCTCCATGGACTGATTGTTGTGAAAAGAGGACACCACCTTAGGTAAGAAGGACGGGACTGTTTTGAGGGGAAACCCCAAATCAGAAAAACGGCGACAATGCTTGAAGCACGGACACTCTCCTGGCCGAGCAAATAGAGACAAGGAAAACCGTCTTGAGGGTTAGGTCCTTAAGAGTGGCCCGGCAAAGAGGCTCGAAGGGGGAATCGCAGAGAATGCGCAGCACCAAATTAAGAAAATGTACAACATCTGGATGGGCCACCAGCGCGCAGCCATCGACTGGCCCAGGAGGGAACTGGGAGCCGAGACCTGCACCTGCAAGGAATTGAAGGACAAACCTTTGGAGAGACCCGTCTGAAGGAAGGAGAGAACCGGGAATACCGGGGCCTTGCGTGCCGGGATACCGGGAATGGAACACATATTCTCAAACACTGTCCAAGCTCGGATAAGTGAGAGAGGTGGACGTTTTATGTGCCTGCAAAAGTGTGGAAATAACTTCTTCCATATAACCCTTCTTTCTCAGGCGACGCCGCTCAAAAGCCAGACCACTAGACAAAAGCAATTTGCCTGATCAAAAAATACGGGACCTTGGTGCAGCAGGTTTGGTAGATGACCGAGGCAGAGGGGATCCTCCTTTGCGAGGTTCCCCAGATCTGCGAACCATGGTCGTCGAGGCCACTCCGGTGCCACAAGAATGACTGGACCCATGTGAAGTTCTATCCTCCTGAGCACTTTTCCCACCAGAGGCCAAGGTGGGAAGATTTATAGGAGGACGTCGTGAGGCCAGGGCAGGACCATGGCATCTACGCCTTCTGAGCAACACTCCGTTCTATGACTGAAGAATCTGGGAGCCTGCGCATTCCTGAAGGTGGCTCTTAGGTCCAAGTGGGGAGCACCCGACCTGCACACAACAAGATCCATCGCCTCTTCGGACAACTCCCATTCTCCGGGTTCTAGATGTTGTCGACTGAGGAAGTCGGCTTGAACATTCTCCATCCCCGCGATGTGGGAGACTGTCAGCCAACCCAGGAGGTGCTCTGCCCATGTGAGAAGCTTGCTGGCTTCCAATGCCACCAGACGATTCCTGATGCCCTCCTGGCGATTGATGTAAGCGACTGTGGTGGCATTGTCAGATAGGACTCATACCGCTTTGCGATGGATCAAAGGAAGGAAGGACTTGAGTGTCAGATGAACCGCTTGGGTTTCCAGGCAGTTGATGTGCCACTGGGATTGCACAGGGGACCATAGTCCCTGAGTAGATGATTCCAGCACACTGCTCCCCCGCCAGAGAGACTGACATCTGCCATAACGATGATCCACTGGGGAGTCATCAGAGGCACCCCCTTCAGAAGGTGGGCAAGCGATAGCCATCATTGCATGCTGGCTGCGGTAGAGTCGGGGAGCAGTAGCGAAGTCTGAAACTCCTCCCAGACCGGCTTCCAGCGGGACAGCAAAGCTTTCTGTAATGGACGCATATGCACAAAAAATCCAAGGAATCAAATCGATAGTTTAGGCCATGGAGCTCAGGACCTAAGGTAGTCCTAGGCCGTGGGAACAGAGAGGGCTAAGAGATGCCGTACTTGATCCATGAGCTTGAACGCCTGGGCCTCTAGTAAGAACACCTTGTCCAAGCGGGTATTGAAGCACACTCCCAGGAATTCCAGGACCTGAGAGGGCTGGAGGTCGGTTTTGGAGAAGTTGACTATCCACCCCAGGGAGTTGAGATGTCAAGACTCTGTTGACTGCTATCGTGCAGAGGTCCTCTGATTTGGCGTGAATGAGCCAGTCATCCAGGTAAGGATGGACTAGGACTCCATCGCTGCATAGGGCGGCCGCCACCACCACCATGACTTTGGTAAAAGTGCATGGCGCGGAGGCGAAACCGAACGGAAGTGCTCGAAACTGAAAGTGTTGACCCAAGATGTCGAAGCGGAGAAACTGCTGATGGTCATGACGGATTGGGATGTGCAAGTAGGCCTCCATGAGGTCGAGAAACACGAAAAATTTGTCTGAGCGAACCGCCGCGATGATTGCCCTCAGGGACTCCATCCGAAAATGGGGAACCTTGAGGGCCCGGTTGACTCTCTTCAGGTCCAGGCTTGGTCTGAAGGAGCCATCCTTTTTGGAAACGACGATGTAGAATGAGCACTGGCCGGATCCCTGTTCCTCCACAGGCACAGGGACTATGGCTCCCAGCTCTTGCAGCCTGAGTAGAGTCTGACACAGTGCTGGATGCTTCTGGCTGCCGCAGGGAGAAACAAGGTAGCAGTCCGGGAGGTCCTGAGCAAATTCTAATGCGTAGCCTTTTTCGATCACCTCGAGGACCCATTGATCCATTGTAATCTTGACCCATTCCTCGAGGAACAGAGACAGACGACCACCTAAGTGATGAACGGAGGAATGGGCCAGTCGTATCTCATTGTGAGGACTACGCAGAGGGGCCTTGCAAGTTACCATCCCGGAAGGGATGTCAGCCACAAAAGGAATGAGACCATGGCTGGGACCTAGTGGAAGCTCCTCTTTGGAAGGATGTCCACACTCCATTATTATACCTGTGGTGGCCTCGGAGTCAAGAGCGCAAAGGAAAGAAGGACTTAGCCTATTTAGGGTGGTCTTCAGGCAGCTTATGAAACTTGTTGCTTCCCAAAGATTTAATAACCTGTTCAAGGTCCTCACCAGAAGGCAACTTACCTGTGAAATGAAGCATGCCCAGCTGCATCTTGGAGGAGGGATCTGCAGCCCAATTTAGTAGCCAAAGAAGCTGTCTGGCCGATACTGCGGACACCATGGCCCTGGCCTACACCTGGAGCAAGTCAAAGAGGCTATCAGCCCCATTCACCACCGCAGCTTCCAGCCGATCCGCCTGTTCTGCCTCTGCAGATGGGAGGACCTGGCTGCTGAGTAATTGTGGACCCCACCTGAGGCTTGCTCACTGCATGAGGCTGCTACAAATTATCGCCCGAACTCCTAAAGCAAGGACTTCAAAGATCCGCTTGAGATGCAGTTCCAGTTTGTGATTCTGAACATTCTTCAGCGCCGTAGCTCCAACCACCGGGATGGTGGTGCATTTGATAACTGCGGAGACCGAAGCGTCCACCTTAGGCACCTTAAGCATCTCTAGGCATTGGTCAGGTAGGGGATAGAGCTTGTCCATTGCCCTACCCACGCAGAGACCCAATTCGGGAGACTCCCATTCCCGGAGGAGGAGCAGCATGAGTATAGGGTGGAAGGGAAGTACGTGGAGGAGCCTTGAGTCCTGCCTCATTCCCTGGGGCAGAGGCACTGGCGGATTCCTCAGGTGGGAATTTGCTCCCCAGCTCATTCAGTACAAACGAAAAGAGCGGATCTCACTCTTCCAGCGGCGGATTCCTGATGAAGACCGGCCAGGGGATTCGCCATCCAGGCCGGCCCAGAAGATACCACGTGGTCTGCCGAGTGCGGTTCTGTCACGGCCGTGCTCAGCAGACCATGTGACTAGCGCAACCGGCCCACCGGGGGATGCCCGATCCCCCAATAGGCCAATCTGCCCCTGCAGTCTTCCCCCTGTAATAATCATAAAACCCGCGGGTCGTCACCCTCTATTGGAGGATTTGGGAGCAGATCCATATCCAGATCAGGATCTGGAGGAGAGGGCTTGGGAGGGTCTGGGGTGGTTGGTGCACCCAGAACGATCCTGACTCGGACAGGACCCTGGGACTCTGGGACCCGAGGATGCTGTGCAACAGACCCCTGAGGGATCTTTGCTGGAGGGAGGGGTCCAGGGAGGGGTTCCTCCTGTTCCTGAAACCTGGCTAAATGAGATTTTGCAACAAAAGCACAAAATCTGGAGCAAAACAACGCTGAGCCTTCCCGAGTATTGGGAGGGAAGGGCTAGGTCAGAGAGGTCAGGCACCCCTTCTGGAGGGTGCACGGGACTCAAATCTGGCAGGAAAATCACAAAGTCCAGCTCCCCTTCCCCTTGAGGCACAGAATCCGTTGCGATTCCTATGCACAAAATGGCCACCTTTCCTACGTTTTTTCTCGGGGGAGCCAGCTTCGAAACGCGTCTGGGATCCCGATCCCAGACCGCTGATTTTGCTGGTGCTCCAGAGGGTCCCTAACCCCCAGGTAAAAAAATACGAGCAGAGGCCAGCGCGGCAGAGCCGCGGAGCAGGCTCCCCGCCGACTAGGCAGGTTACTGATCTCGGCATGAGCAGGGGAAGGCTGCCACTAATGAAAAACAGCTGAGCCGGGCTGCAATTGCGAGCAGGAGAGTGAACCCTGAGCTGCTCGTTGCGTATGGCCCCAGAGCAACTGAACACGGGTGAGGCGAAAGTGCTCCTTCTGGCTTCCTTGACATTTTTTTTTTTTAATATCGGCAGCAGCTTAAAAATGTCAATGCAGCAGTACCCGAGGCAATAAAGTCTCCCGGGTGAGAGAAGTCAAGAGGGGGAGTGACTGGACCACCAGTATCGCCCCAAGCCAGTCAAGGATCACCGGGTAAAGAATCCTAGGCTGGATATACAAGGGGCAAGTCCCCCTAGGACCCTATGAGAGCCAGGGGACAGAGCTGTCTCCCTTGGAAACACGGGTTTTGAATTTTGAGAAATTTCTACCTTTTTTTTTTTTAATATAAGAATTAGGTAGGCAGTACTTGCTTGATCCTGAAGTAACAGTGAGAAAGAAAAAACCCCACAGAAAGAAGAAATAGCTAAAGAAGGGGAGCTGCAGGTTCAACTGTGGATCTGCTGGAGACAGAGAAATAAAGAATGGATGCAGGAGGGGCTCTGTCCTGATATAGGATACCCTTTCAGTTTTTCTCTGTCTCCACCTGCTAGATAGGACTCTCAACCCACTGTCTGGACTGAAACGGGTAGGTACAGGGAACATAGCTTGAGAAAGACTTGCTTCTTAGTTGCAGCCTTTCTGATACATCTTATATAAAGTAGTTTGCTAGCTACTGGCAATAAAGTCTTCGGTCTTCTTGGCATCAGGCACTGCACTGGACTGCCTTCCATGCCTTCTGTTGGTGTTTCTCCAGTGGAGTACAGCTTTCCATGGGTCTTTGCCATCCCCTTTTGCTTTCTTCCACAGGTTTTTCATGATCGTCCCAGCTGATTCAGCTATGCCATTGGCTTGTGGGTACTGTGGTGAATCCTCAGACTCCTAATTAGTAATAAATCATTTTAATTGCAAGCATGCAAATTGAGGCCAATTTTCCAAAATTATTCAGTTTGTTTGAGCAGAACTTGCAAACCATTTCGCAGCCCTTGATTCCACAGACATGTCGGGGAGCATTTCCCAGATGTCTGAATAGTGATCAGCAGGAACTCTTTACCAGGAAAGTTAAATAAGCCCCTTCTGACAATCTGCCAAGGCCCTATAAGTATGTCATGCAGCATCATAATTTCCTTCCGCTGTTTGAGTGCATATTCATTGCAGATGTTATTGCTGACAAAGTCTTTGATCTCACCTTGCATACCATCAGTAGAAGATATTGCTTGCCTGTGTGTAACATGCTTCCCCTCCAATGTGCCTGGACTATTTAAGTATTAGCATCTCTAATCATAGCAACCTGGGTAATCTGTGTATAGAATGCCATTTTGTATGCAATTTCATCCCTGAATAACCAGGATTCCCTTATGGTAGCTGGTGCTTCCTCCTTCTATTCTGACAAACCATTTAGGGCAACAGGACATATTTAGTATTCTTTGACAATACTGTTTTGCTATTGCCTGAATGGCAGTCCATATAGTCTATTAATGTGATTTAATGCTCACCCATATCCATTCCAGGAGGAGGCTGCTGTATACCTGATTCAGGAAATAAAATGGTCATGGTGGAAGGAAGACAACCAATGGGACAGTGCTATACAGGGGTAAAACATATCGCAAGACAGAGAGGAGCATCCGGGAGGCGGTGTAGTGCTTTATGTCCGGGATGGCATAGAGTCCAACAGGATAAACATTCTGCATGAGACTAAATGCACAATTGAATCTTTATGGGTAGAAATCCCTTGTGTGTTGGGGAAGACTATAGTGATAAGAGTATATTAACAACCACCTGGGCAAGATGGTGAGACGGACAGTGAAATGCTAAGAGAAATTAGGGAAGCTAACCAAATTGGTAGTGCGGTAATATTGGGAGATTTCAATTACCCCAGTATTGACTGGTAAATGTATCATCGGTACATGCTAGAGATATAAAGTTCCTGAAGGGAATAAATGACATTTTAATGGAGCAATTGGTTCAGGAACCGACAAGAAAGGGAGCAATTTTAGATCTAATTCTCAGTGGAGCACAGGATTTGGTGAGATAGTTAATGGTGGTGGGGCCGCTTGGCAATAGTGATCATAATATGATCAAATTTGAATTAATGACTGGAAGGGGACAGTAAGCAAATCCACGGCTCTCGTGCTAAACTTTTAAAAGGGAAACTTTGATAAAATGAGAAAAATAGTTAGAAAAAAACTGAAAGGAGCAGCTACAAAGGTAAAAAGTGTGCAAGAGGCGTGGTCATTGTTAAAAAATATCATCCTAGAAGCCCAGTCCAGATGTATTCCACACATTAAGAAAGGTGGAAAGAAGGCAAAACGATTACCGGCATGGTTAAAAGGGGAGGTGAAAGAAGCTATTTTAGCCAAAAGATCTTCATTCAAAAATTGGAAGAAGGATCCAACAGAAGAAAATAGGATAAAGCATAAGCATTGGCAAGTTAAATGTAACACATTGATAAGACAGGCTAAGAGAGAATTTGAAAATAAGTTGGCCATAGAGGCAAAAACTCACAGTAAAAACTTTAAAAAAATTATTCAAAGCAGAAAGCCTGTGAGGGAGTCAGTTGGACCGTTAGATGATTGAGGGGTTAAAGGGGCACTTAGAGAAGATAAGGCCATCGCGGAAAGATTAATTGATTTCTTTGCTTCGGTGTTTACTGAAGAGGATGTTGTGGAGGTACCCGTACCGGAGAAGGTTTTCATGGGTAATGATTCAGATGGACTGAACCAAATCATGGTGAACCTAGAAGATGTGGTAGGCCTGACTGACATACTGAAGAGTAGTAAATCACCTGGACTGGATGGTATACACCCCAGAGTTCTGAAGGAACTAAAAAATGAAATTCCTGGCCTATTAGTAAAAATTTGTAACCTATCATTAAAATCATCCATTGTACCTGAAGACTGGAGGATAGCTAATGTAACCCCAATATTTACAAAGGGTTTCAGGGGAGATCCGGGAAACTACAGACCAGTTAGCCTGACTTCAGTGCCAGGAAAAATAGTGGAAAGTGTTCTAAATATCAAAATCACAGAACATATAGAAAGACATGGTTTAATGGAACAAAGTCAGCATGGCTTTACCCAAGGCAAGTCTTGCCTCACAAATCTGCTTCACTTTTTTGAAGGAGTTAATAAACATGTGGATAAAGGTGAACTGGTAGATGTAGTGTACTTGGATTTTTAGAAGGCGTTTGACAAAGTTCCTCATAAGAGGCTTCTAGAAAAAGTAAAAAGTCTTGGGATTGGTGGCAATGTCCCTTCATGGATTACAAACTGGCTAAAAGACAAGAAACAGAAAGTAGGATTAAATGGCCAATTTTCTCAGTGGAGTGCCTCAGTGATCTGTATTGGGGCCCTTACTTTTCAATATATTTATAAATGATCTGGAAAGAAATATGACAAGTGAGGTAATCAAATTTGCAGATGATACAAAATTGTTCAGAGTAGTTAAATGACAAGCAGATTGTGATAAATTGCAGGAAGACCTTGTGAGACTGGAAAATTAGGCATGAAAATGGCCGATGAAATTTAATGTGGATAAATGCAAAGTGATGCATATAGGGAAAAATAACCCATGCTATAGTTACACAATGTTAGGTTCCATATTAGGTGCTACCACCCAAGAAAGAGATCTAAGCGTCATGTGGATAACACATTGAAATCGCCGGTTCAGTGTGCTGCGGCTGTCAAAAAAGCAAACAGAATGTTTGGAATTATTAGAAAGGAAATGGTGAATAAAATGGAAAATGTCATAATGCCTCTGTATCGCTCCATGGTGAGACCGCACCTTGAATACTGTGTACAATTCTGGTCACCGCATCTCAAAACAGATATAGTTGCGATGGAGAAGGTACAGAGATGGGCAACCAAAATGATAAGGGGAATGGAACAGCTCCCCCATATGAGGAAAGATTAAAGAGGGTAGGACTTTTCATCTTGGAGAAGAGACGGCTGAGGGGGGATATGATAGAGGTGTTTAAAATCATGAGAGGTCTAGAACAGGTAGATGTGAATCGGTTTTTTACTCTTTCGGATAATAGAAAGACTAGGGCACAATCCATGAAGTTAGTATGTGGCACATTTAAAACTAATCGGAGAAAGTTTTTTTTCACTCAACGCACAATTAATCTCTGGAATTTGTTGCCAGAGGATGTGGTTAGTGCAGTTAGTATAGCTGTGTTTAAAAAAGGATTGGATAAGTTCTTGGAGGAGACGTCCATTACCTGCTATTAATTAAGGTGACTTAGAAAATAGCTACTGCTATTACTAGCAATGGTAACATGGAATAGACTTAGTTTTTGGGTACTTGCCAGGTTCTTATGGCCTGAATTGGCCACTGTTAGAAACAGGATGCTGTGCTTGATGGACCCTTGGTCTGATCCAGTATGGCATGTTCTTATGTTCTTCTTATGTTGTTATTTTATTTAAACATATCTGACATTTTAATTCCTACTCAGCAGAGATGGAGAAATATGTTTTGCACCACAGTTAACAATTGTTACACTACTTGTCTTCATTTACTCCTGACTATACTCACTTAGAACAATGTGGGATTTTTAAATAGGAGGCTTTCCTGGACCCCAAAGAGTCCATATAGGACAAACAGGAAAGTGGAGTGGGTGGGATTAAAAATCCATATGAAAGAGTTTCTTAGCCCAAAAACAGGAATTTTAGTCATTAGCCACAGATTGTTTAGGATCAGGAAAAGAGGACAAACATAGGTGAAGGAGTAGCTGGGGCCATTACCTTGCAGTTCTTTATTTCTATTTTGAGGGAGTTGAGGCCGCTTTGACTGGCAGCCCCGAGTTGAGATGGGGGTCAACACTGACAGCTGCTCAACTTCGCCGTTTGACTTTTTTTTTTTTGGCAAGCAGCCCTTTAAAACAATGTTGGTTCTGTGATGTTGGGGTCACTATCACGTTAAGGGGCCACTCGTCGTGTTCTTTTGTTCACAGTCCAATTCCATTGTCTTCCTTCTGCCAACCCCTTCTCTAGTTTAAAGACATATAACATGGATTTCTTCTTTAGTATCCTTTTTTCTGCCATGACAGGTGTAGGCCATCTTTACCATATAACCTTTTACTGTTCCATACATGGCCCCAGGCCCCTGTATATCTAAAACCTTCTTCTTTACGCCATGTTTTGAGCAACATATTAAAGCTGTCTGTATGGCTTAGCCTTTTCTTTCCCTTTCCAAGAACAGGTAACACTTTTGCCCAAGGTACTTCCCTAGAACCTGGAAATCTCTTTACACTGCTTCAATGGTTTCTAGCAAAGTCATTTGTTCCCAGATGGTTGATAGCATCAATTTTATGGTCCTTACTTTTTTCTTTGTTTGCATTGACAATCTGGTTTGCATTTATGTCAGCTGAGAATCCAAGAAAGCATTTAACTACTGCATGCAAGGAGAGTAACTGCAGATCTAGGTCAGGGTTCTGTAGGCTGTTTTCCTATTTTTGGAACGTTAAGGAGAGGAAAGTAAGTCTGAAGTTTCCCATTCATATAATTTTTCTTCTCAAAAGTCCTAAGGTCATGGAATGAGAAAGACTGAAATTCTTTTGTGCACAGAATAAGAGCAGAATCTGGGAGATGATCATATTGAATGATCTTAAGATGTACAAACATGTTACATGTCCCTGCCGTGGTAGGCCCACACCCGGGCCTACTCACCCCAGGAATCCAGCTGCTAGCTCTGGTTCACCCTCACTCACAGCGGTGGGCAGTCGCCTCCATCCCTGAGTGCCTGAAGCCACCTCTGCCGCTTCTGACTCCTACGCGGTTCCTCCCTGCGCTTGGCAGGTCTTCCCGCGCGGGCCGTGGAGTGACACCGCCATCCTGCTTTCTCGGGGCCCTGGCTTAGGCGCGCATGTGACTCGCACACTCTTAAAGGGGCCACGGTGGGAAAGTAGCCTGCGGCCCCAGATGATGACATCACTGGGCCTCTGTATAAAAGGCAGGGCCCAGCCACTTGTTCCCTGCCTTGACAAAAGGTCTCCACACTTGTTCGTGTGCTTGTTGCTCATTCCTGGTTCCTGTTCCTGTCATCGTTCCTGTCTCCTGTTCCTGTCGTTATTCCTGGTTCCTATTCCTGCTTATTTCTTCACCTGCTCCTTGTACCCTTGGACTGATTCTCTGGTATTGACCCCTGCTTCACCTGGACTACGCTTGGACTGATTCTCTGGTATTGACCCTTGCTTTGTCTGGACTACGCTTGATCTGATCTCCTGGCTCTGACCTCAGCTCTGCTTCCGGTACCTCGCCTTCCTGCCACCTGCCCTGACTCCAGGTTGCCTTGGACTCTCTTTCGGTATCCTACAAACCTGGCCTCTCAGGTTTCGGCCTATCTTTACCTGGATGTCCCCTGCTTCCATGTGTTCCTGTTGGCACCTGGGCCTCTGGAACCCTGCCTCGTCTGGACCGTCCTCGGTCCTCCACAATACCTCTGCTGGTTCCTGGCATACCCTTGTCTACACCAACTAGGAGTAGTTACACAGAGGCCAGCCTAAGTGCAGCCAGCCCCGGCACCCAAGGGCTCAACCTAAGGGAAACGTGGGTTGGTATTGGTGAAGCTCCAGTTGGCCTCCGTCTGCTAGCCTGCTCTGCCTCCCGACGGTGGGGGTCAATCCCACCTCGGGCCAAGGGTCCAACATCAGTGCAACAGATTGGCAAGGCCATGGATTTGGTGGAGCCTTCCGTTCTCCAGGCCATTCCTGGCCTGGCCTTGAAGATACTAGTTCTGACAAAGCAGTGGTTCCTAGAGGCATTGGCCTCTTCTGTCGAACGTCTCCATGCTTGGCTGGATACTCACCCAAGTGCTGCAGCTCCAACATCTGCACTAGTCAGCCCACTACCTGCAGCCTCTCCCACCAGGGCTTTGCTGGCCCTACCCGCTCCACCCCATTTTAACGGGGACCCTCGTCTCTGCAGGGGATTTATTAACCAGTGCTATATGCAGTTTGCTCTGCAGCCTTCCATCTTCCAGGATGAATTGACAAAGTTAACATTTATTCTTTCTCATTTGGAAGGCAAGGCTTTGGCGTAGGCCTCTCCCTTAAGAGAGCATTCGTACTCTAAGAACATAAAAACATGCCTATACTGGGTCAGTCCAAGGGTCCATCAAGCCCAACATCCTGTTTCTAACAGTGGCTAATCCAGGCCATAAGTACCTGGCATGTACCCAAAAATGAAGTCTATTCCATGCTACTGTTGCTAGTAATAGCAATGGCTATTTTCTTGGTCAACTTAATTAATAGCAGGTATTGGACTTCTCCTCCAAGAACTTATCCAATCCTTTTTTAAACACAGCTATACTAACTGCACTAACCACATCCTCTGGCAACAAATTCCAGAGTTTAATTGTGCGATGAGTGAAAAAGAACTTTCTCCGATTAGTTTTAAATGTGCCACATGCTAATTTCATGGCGTGCCCTCTAGTCTTTCTATTATCTGAAAGAGTAAATAACTGATTCACATCTACCCGTTCTAGATCTCTCATGATTTTAAACATCTCTATCATATCCCCCCTCAGCCGTCTCTTCTCCAAGCTGAAAAGTCCTAACCTCTTTAGTCTTTCCTCATAGGGGAGCTGTTCCATTCCCCTTATCATTTTGGTAGCCCTTCTCTGTACCTTCTCCATCGCAATTATATCTTTTTTGAGATGCGGCGACCATAATTGTACACAGTATTCAAGGTGCGGTCTCACCATGGAGTGATACAGAGGCATTATGACATTTTCCGCTTTGTTCACCATTCCCTTTCTAATAATTCCCAACATTCTTTTTGCTTTTTTAACTGCCGCAGCAAACTGAACCGATGATTTCAATGTGTTATTCACTATGACGCCTAGATCTCTTTCTTGGGTGGTAGCTCCTAATATAGAACCTAACATTTTGTAACTATAGCATGGGTTATTTTTCCCTATATGCATCACCTTGCACTTATCCACATTAAATTTAATCTGCCATTTGGATGCCCAATTTTCCAGTCTCACAAGGTCTTCCTGCAATTTATCACAATCTGCTTGTGATTTAACTACTCTGAACAATTTTGTATCATCTACAAATTTGATTACCTCACTTGTCATATTTCTTTCCATATCACTTATAAATATATTGAAAAGTAAGGGTCCCAATACAGATCCCTGACGCACTCCACTGCCCACTCCCTTCCACTGAGAAAATTGTCCATTTAATCCTACTCTCTGTTTCCTGTCTTTTAGCCAGTTTGTAATCTACGAAGGGACATCGCACCTATCCCATGACTTTTTACTTTTCCTAGAAGCCTCTCATGAGGCTTTGTCAAACGCCTTCTGAAAATCCAAGTATACTACATCTACCGGTTCACCTTTATCAGTGAGACTCAGTGGCATTCATTATTTCTGAAGAATGTAATTTTAGACTCACTGTTCACTGTGTGAGTTGGCTTTTCGCCATATGTCCATTTTCCTGAAAGAAAAAGAGATACCTTAATGTGAGCAAGACATATTTTGTACCATAATTCTCAGAACACAAATCTACATATCTGGAGAACCTTGTATCCAGTCCCACTACTTTCAAGCCATTGATTGGTCAGCTCAAGGAAGACAATGACCTGGCGAGGATAAAATTGAGCCCTATAACATGGCTGGTGCTGGAAAATCTTATGACCTTAACAGGAGGACACAAGGAGAAACAACTTTGGCAGAAAATATAGTGCCATCTTTTTCAGTATATTAATAATTAATGAAATTCAGTGGTGGACTATCAACTACCTTTCATTTTAGCAGGATTACCATATTTACAGAATCCAAAACTGGGACAAAAGGAATGAGCTAATGTTTGGTGACAAAGAAAGAATGAAGAAGTCCAGTGACAGCACAGTCGAAGGCACAAATGAGCAGCTTTGGTGCTCCTTTCCTGCTGCTGTCTTTTCTATCTATCTGCATGTTTCAATGCAAAACTAAACTAACAAAGGAGACACAGGGAATAACAAATGCTGAAAGAACATTCAAGCTGAGGTTATTTATTTTAGAATAAAGATATAGTAAGGAGAGCTCTAACTGTATAACACAAAACAATCAATTTACCCTATCGGGATCTTGCAAATAATCTTTTAACAAAACCAATAACACCTTTATAAGAAGACAATTTTTTTTATTTTAAAATTGATTGTTGTGATCCTGCCCGCGAGGAGTGCAGGCAGGCTCTTACCTCGTGGGGCCAGTCGGGCCGCTGCCGCTGCTGCCGCTGCGTCTGCCCCTCCGCGGCCTCCGGGCTCTCCTCCGACCGCCTTCTGCTCCGTGCAGCGGTGCCGACCCACTGCAAGCTCTCCCTCGCGGACAGGACCCCCGCTGCTGCTTCTGGCTCTCCTCGGCGTGCTCTGCCGCTCTCGGGGTCCTCAGCCGGCAGGGAGGGCATCCCTGCCGGTGCCCATGCTGCAGTCCGGGTCCTCGCCTGGCAGGGAGGCCGTCCTTGCCGGCGCTTGCAGCCACCTCAGCGCCCGGCAGCCTTACCCCTGCTTCTTACCTGATGTCTTAGCGGCTGGGAGCCGCTCCTGCAGCCTGCCATCGCTCCTTCCTTTGGCCCCATGGCGGGGTTGCTCCCGCCGCCTTCCTGCTTCAGTCCTCGCAGCTAGGAGCTGCTCCAGCGACCTGCCTTCACCCAGCTCCAGCCCAGGGCTGCTCTGCTGCTTCCCTGGGCCCTCCACGTGGCTAGGATGCCACCAGCTTCCAGCTCTTCTTTCCAGCTTCCTAGGGCGTGGGCGCGTGCCTCTCTACTCCTCTTCAAGGGCCAGCCAGGTGTGACCCCCTGCTGACCCCTCCCTGGGCGTTGTCATCATCAGCCCTACTAAAGGGCTCAGCTTCCAGTCTGACTTTGCCTTCGCAAGGAGTTGGTCACTCCTGGGATTCTACCATCCTTGCTCCAGGAGTTGTCCATGTTCCAGCCTTCTGCAAGGTCCAGTGTTGCTTGTTCTCTGTCGGAGCTCCTCGTCCTGTCCTGATGTCTACCTGCTGTTCCAGTCTTGATGTCTACCTGCTGTTCCAGTCTTGATGTCTACCTGCTGTTCCAGTCCTGATGTCTGCTTGATGTACCAGCCCTGATGCTTGCCTGTTCGTGTTCCTGCCCTTGGCCGGTCTTCCAATCCGGTACCCATTTTCCAGTCCAGATGATACTTGATCCTTTCCTTGGCTGCCTGGTGTGCAGCAACCCTGCCTTAGGCTGCCTGGAGTGCAGCAACCCTGCTTTAGGCTGCCAGAAGTGCAGCAACCTGCCTTGTTCCTGAATCTCCTGAAAGCTAGCACCTCGTTCCTGTGTCTTCAAGATGTCCTGGTGCCTCGCGGCAAGCCATGACGTGGTCCGTGACCAGCCCCACGGGCGGGCTGAGTAGGGCGCTTCGTGATGCAAGCCATGCACCTCGTTCCTGAGCCTCTGAGAAAGCCTTACCTTGTTCCTGAATCTCCTGAAAGCTAGCACCTCGTTCCCGTGTCTTCAAGATGTCCTGGTGCCTCGCGGCAAGCCATGTCGTGGTCCGTGACCAGCCCCACGGGCGGGTTGAGTAGGGTTCGTCGTGATGCAAGCCATGCACCTCGTTTCTGAGTCTCTGAGAAAGTCTTACCTTGCTCCTGAACTTTCTGACAGCCTGGTATCCTGCGGCAACCCCTGTCATGGTCCGTGACCGGCCCCATGGGCGGGCTGTGTAGGGCGCTTCATGTTGCCAGCCTCGTACCTCGCCCTTGAATCTCTTGTATGCATCATACCTTGTTCCTGCATTCGTCTGCACTACCAGTACCTCTTTCTTGAGTCTACGTCTGCACTACCAGTACCTCGTTCCTGAGTCTACATTCGCACTACCAGTACCTCGTTCTTGAGTCTACGTCTGCACTACCAGTACCTCGTTCCTGAGTCTACATCCGCACTACCAGTACCTTGTTCCTGAGTCTTTGTCTGCACTTCCTGTACCTCGTTCCAGAGTCCACATCTCCGCCTGTGTCTACCTCGTTTCTGAAGTCTCGTCTGCATCCATGTTCCAGTCTTCGCTGCCCTGGCCTCTATCCGGCCTGCCGCTTCATGCCGTACCCTGCGGCAGGTCCGAAAGGGCTGGGAACGGTCGGAGGACTGTACACAAGACCAACATAGCGTTGTTGGGTCTTCCGAAGCGTGCAGGCCCGGAGGAGGGCCTGTCTTCCAGTCATCACTCCAGCCTTGCTTCCGTCCAGCCCATGCTCGGGCATGCCACGCCTCCTGCGGCACCTCCTCGGAGCCCTCTGGGGTCGAGCCGCGGCCCAAGGACACACACATCTCTCAGGAGTGGGATCGCTCTCCTAGCGCTCCACAACATTGATAAACTTCTGGAACATTTTGCCAGTGGAACTAGTAATGGCCATAATAATAAATCAATTAAAAATAAATTGAATAATTTCAGGTAAAAGATATTGAAGGGTACATAACTGGCTATGGATGCACAGTGTTTTACGCCTTCATTAGGATTATGCTGTACAGGGAGTCAGCCAGCAAAAAGATGGTTGGACTCAATGCACCTCTGATTTTTTTTTTTTTTTTACCTAAGCCAATTACTCTTTGTAATTCTGTTCTTTTATTGTGGATTCTAGCTTTATTTATTTAAAAATGTTGTATACCGCATATCAAAATTTCTATGCGGTGAGAAACTAATTGCACTTTTCATTGATTTTTGTTTTAATCTTGTTCTGTAATGATTTCCTGGAGTGCTTTCATATCATGCAACTGCTTCTCTACAAGGCTTGACCCCCTCCAGCCCAGGAGCTCCACCCGTAAATATGTGAATACATGCAACCAGGGAGAACCCTAATGGATGGGGAGTTATATGTACTGCCCAGGTCTTGCTTTCCCCTTTCAGTATAATGTTTAGGTTTGTATTGGAAATCTTTTAAGAAAGTCTTTTCAACTTCTCAACCTGAGCTTTTTTTCTCATGCATGAGGGAGAAAATCAGGAAGAAGACACTCCACCCCTACCAAGAGATGCCAAGAAGTACCCTCCACCTATCCCTGGACATGAATCCCCAGAAGGGAATAATAATTAAGGGATAAAGGATCAGTTTTCAAAACGCTTTGGGGTAAATATTCAAGCAGCACGCGGCCGTAAAATCCACGCACGCATGTGCAGGCGGCGCACGCAGGGGGGACAATTTTTTGAAAAATATGCATGGGGATGCAATCAGGCCTTCCCCAGTTCCCTTCCAGTCCGCTCCAATTAAGGAATGGACTGGGAGGGAACTTCTCTACCCCCTACCTCCCTCTTCCCTTCTCTTCCCCACCCCCTAAACCTAACCTATCTTTCCCTACATTTTTTATTTTATTATTTACTGCTCCTTCAGAGCAGAAGCAAGTTACACGTGTTGGCTGGCCGCACAGAAAAGCGGCTAATGGCACGGCGTGCGCAGGGTCCGGCCACCTGCATAAGTCCCGATTTTTATGTGCACGACCCTTTGAAAATTCACCCTTTAGTGAGCTGGTTACATCCATTCCTCTGCAAAATAGATAAGTATTTTCACTAGGCAGCTCTGTTAAGTGACTAATAAAGTCTGTCTTTTTGAAGGTTGGGTTGGATTGGGAGGAGTGGAGAAACTTAACTGGTTAGTGCAAAGTTTCAGCATTAGCTGGCAAAGGTTAGGCAACTATCCTTCTGTGCAAGTTCCAATATAACTGGTTGTGTTATTGCCACCTAAATTCAGGAAAATTTTCAGCCACAATCTAACCAGCTAGGTTGTTGCTGAAATGTAAGATCAAAAGTAACCCTAGATTCATCAAAATGCTGTACCGCGGTGAAATAGTGCTTCGCATAGATAGTATCGTGCCCCGCAATACTTCCTATTTCGCATCTCACACTGAGAGAGAGATGGACTCTATAACAAGCTAGGGTGAGATAACATAGTACCAAATATCATCTTTGTGAGACTCTCCTCATTCCAAATGATGTCAAATCTTCACCGAGGTGTACTGTGCTGTTCGTACATCTCACTATGCTTGAAAAAACTGGCCCCTAAACCCTAAACCACCACTTCATCTCGAGCTATTAGCTGGCCCTCCTATAGGCATATAAATAGTTGCATACTGTGAAGGCCTCCCCAGAGTCTCTCTCTCTTTCCCAAATCCTGCAATACTCCAACAAGGTATCTGCATGGAGCGTCGTGCGTACTGACCGTCTCTTAAGCTGTTGTAATAAATCCCATTTGTCCTCATTAGCTAAAATCCTTGAAAAACTTGTCAACTCTCGCCTCTCTCTCTTCCTTGAACAACACAACATTCTTCCCTCAATGCAATATGGTTTCAGGAAGCGTCTTAGTACCGAAACCTTACTACTCTCGCTTACTGACACCTTAATCAAGGTAATCGACTCTGGCTCCTCTTATATGATTGCCATGTTGGACATCTCTGCTGCGTTTGACACTGTCAATCACAATATCCTCATCAACATCCTCAGAAGCATTGGGATATCTGGAACTGCACTCTCCTGGATACAATCCTACCTTCAAAATCGTTACTTCACTGTCCTAACTAATAACACTGAATCTGAACCTATCAATCTCCTTCAGGGCATCCCCCAGGGCTCATCTCTCTCCTCTACCCTCTTTATCATCTACATGCTTCCTCTTACCACGCTTCTCACCAATCTTGGTATCAAGCACTTCATCTACGCAGATGACATGCAAATTCTCTTCCCCTTTTCTGACTCCCTGCAAACCGCCCTCCAAAACTGGGAAGCATGCCTTTCTTCCATTAACCAGCTCCTCACAGACATGCACCTTGCCCTTAACCCCAAAAAAACTGAACTCATCATCATTTCCACCAAACATCTTTACCCCCTTATCCCCCTCTCTCACTCCACCACATCCTTCCCCTCACACACTCACAACCTGGGTGTTCTCATTGACAACAATCTCACTTTCAAACCCTTTATCAACTCTATCATAAGAGACTGCTTTTTCAAGCTACAAACTATTAAAAAAACTCAGACCTTTACTACACTTCTCCGACTTTCGCACAGTTCTTCAGTCTATTATTTTCTCTAAAATAGACTACTGTAACTCCTCCTCGGCCTCCCCTCAACGTATACTAAACCATTACAACTCTTACAAAACGCCGCTGCACGTATTCTTTCATGCTCCAAAAGAAGAGACCACATCACACCTACTCTCATCGAACTTCACTGGCTACCTATACAATCACGCATACTCTACAAAGCACTGTCCCTCATCCATAAAAGCCTTACAAATGATAACCTCCGCTGGATCAACCCTCTGCTCCTTCCTCGCACAACCACAAGACCTACTCGTCTTGCCCTCCAAGGAACACTCCGCACCCCTTCAATCAAATCCATCAAACTGACCTCTACTATGAACAGAGCCTTTTCCCTTGCTGGCCCTACCCTATGGAATTCCCTACCCCCTGATTTACGCACTGAGACCTCCATTCCTATATTAAAAAAAAAATTAAAAACATGGTTGTTCCTTCAGGCCTACCCCAAACTCTCTTCCCCCTCCACGAATAATACCTAACAGCCGGTAATCTATCATATGAACACCAGAAACTCTCCCTCTCCCCCTCCTCTGTCATCTATACTTCCCCTTTTATTTTTCCCACATTCAACCCTCTCTATACCTTGTATTATAGTTTCCTGTATTTTGTATCTTGTAATGCAAGTACTCTAGCATGATACCCTGTAATTTATAATTCCTCGTTTTAACATTTAGTTTTTTCTACTTGTACTGCCCTAAGATACCCAGTTTTATATTGCTCCTCTTTTCACCTTATAGATAGTTTGTTTCCTATTTTGCTATTGTTCTATGTAAGTGCTTTGCCCAAAAGTTCTTAGTTATATGTAAACCGATACGATGTGCAAACGGCTATCGGTATAGAAGAAATTTGAAATAAATAAATAAATAAAAATTAGTTTTGGGTTGTTGATCATTAAATATCAATGGTCGGACTAATAATGCCTGGAGGTCTGCTTCAGAAAAACTCAACGTCTTCAATGGTTCCGTCCCCGACCATAGCTCAAATCATTGACACAGAATAAATACAAGAGCTGCTGTTCTTCCATCTAATGTAGTAAATCACCAAAAAAAGGAAAAACCAAAACAGCTATTTTCTTTGTGCTCACACTACCCAAAACTCATTGAAAACGTTATGTATATTTTTTTAGTAAATTGACCGTATCGGCAAGCCTGGCGACGCGCTCTGTTTGGGGGGGGAGTTAAGAAAGGTTTTAATATTGAGGTGGATTTCAAATTAGGAGGGGAGAAGAAGGTGGGGTGATTCTAGAAGGAGGTGAGACCATGGGGCGGGAATCTTGTTGGCTGAAGGGTGTTGGTATAGGGTGAGGAGGAGAATGGAGCGCTATTCCGGGAATTCCTGTTTAAAGAGCCAGGTCTTTAGTTTTTTCTTGAATTTATGAGTGCGTAGCTCTACAGGGAGGTCGGGAGGCATAGTGTTTCAAAGTGTAGGACCTGCAATAGATAGAGCTTGTTCTTTTGTGGAGCTAAGGTGGGTGGTCTTGGGAGAAGGTGTGTGTAGAGTTTCTTTGTATGCTGCTCTAGTGGGGCGGTTGGAGGTGTAGAGGCAGGGGGAATTGTCTAGCCAGTGTATATTGCAGTTGTGTAGGGTTTTATGTATAATTGAGAGATTCTTGTAGAGGTTTCGGTCTCCAGCCAGCCAATCACACGTGGCCTGAGAGGGGCTTTAAATTGGAAAGCTCCACCGGCGCCGATCCTCTGCTTCATCAAGCGCTCGCTGGAAGGGGAGGCCTGCGCAGTCGGCGTCACAGACCCGCCGGGGTAAGGCCCTTTAAATTTCCCCTTACCCACTGCGAATCTGACGCCGACCACGAGGCGATTCTGCCGGAGCCGTACCTCCGCCCAAGGCCCTACGTGCGCCCAGTCGCCAGAGACCAGCCAGTCACTGCAGTTTCCAGCCAGCTAATCACACGTGGCCTGAGAGGGGCTTTAAATTGGAAAGCTCCACTGGCGCCGATCCTCTGCTTCATCCACCGCTCCCTGGAAGGGGAGACCTGCGCAGTCAGCGCCACAGACCCACCGGGGTAAGGCCCTTTAAATTTCCCCTTAACCACAGCGAATCTGAAACCAACCAGAGGCGATTCTGCCGGAGCAGTCCCTCCGCCCAAGGCCCTACTTGCGCCCAGCCGCCAGAGACCAGCCAATCACTGCGGTCTCCAGCCAGCCAATCACACGTGGCCTGAGAGGGGCTTTAAATTGGAAAGCTCCACCGGCGCCGCTCGTCGCATGCAGGAGGAGCGCGTCAAAGGGGCAGGCCCCTTTGTGCGCCCCTTTGTGCATCCCTGAGAGAAGCCGCAACCATCCCTCTGCTGCACCATCACCGCAAACTCAACTTCCCTCAACTTAATATACAGGAATTCGCCTCTAACCGCACCTATCTCCCTACAATCTCAGCTGTTACCACTTCCAGTAACCCACCCGAGGATAAGATTTCACCCAAGGTATGTTATAGCTGGAGTTGTTAGTATAAGAAACAACGTCACTCCCTCCAGCAAGTTTTGAGTCAGGAACCCTCCCCACGTCAGATCATCTTCAGTCCCACCACTTACCACTACCAACCACCAACCAACCATCCAGCTCTCATCTCTTCTAGCAACTATACAGCACTCCTCTATTCCAACTATCATCCATATTCTTCCAAAAAGTTACCATGCCACAAACATACCCCATTCCTATCATCTCTATGCCACAAACGTACCCCATTCCTATCATCTCCCACTCATTCCTGAACAGAGATAAACTACCCACGCTCAAACTTCAACGCTCAAAGAGATCACTGATTCCCATCATGATCTCTCCTCTGACCCAATTCCTAGGTCTATCATTAATCACCTTAACTCTTCTCAACTCTCAATCCCTCTCAAAAAAATCACACTTGCTCAATGATTACCTCTTGGACACCCGAATATCTGTGCTATTACCGAAACTTGGTTACAAAACATAGATATAGCTCTAATCAACCAACTGCCAATACAACTCTACAACTTCTTCTCCATTCCTAGGCTTAAAAAAAGAGGGGGAGGAATACTGTTGGCTGCAAAAAAAAGATCTGAGACTATCCCAGTAAGCCTTTAAATCTACGACCAAACTGGAAATTGGATTATTCAAATCCACCCAGCTTCAAATCCGTCTAATTTACGCCCTCCCTGGGCTCTTAGAATCCGACCCATCTCCTCTCATCGAAATTATAGCCAAACACATCAATACGAACTCCCCAGCTATCATTCTAGGAGACTTCAACATACATGTTGACTCCCCTTCTCCCACCTCCAATTGCGAAGCTCTCCTATCCTCCTTCCAGGCCATGGGCTTCAAACAAATTATAAATAAACCCACTCATAAAGCAGGCCACACGCTGGACCTCATATTCATAAATGAATCCATCTCGCCCATTTCCCCCCCTACTTATTTTTATTTATTTATTTATTTCAGATTTTTATATACCGGCATTCGAGACAGCAGTCACATCATGCTGGTTCACATAGAACAGGGGTGCATAGTAAACATAACTATAACAATGGTGCTGAAAAGGCAGTTACATATAACAGGGTGATAAGAACTTGGCTGAGAAGGAAGAGAAAGGACAGGTTATTATTACTTGTACCCCCATCCCTTGGTCAGATCATTCGCTGATAGCTACAGAATTATCAATAAAGAAAAAACAGACTCTCATCATCCCTAAATCTACTATCCAATTTAGAAAACCATGTTCCATGGACGCCCTCAGCAACTGCCTTGCCAAGGACCTAACCAACTTGGACCTCACCAATGCCGACACTGCTATGAACTCTTGGTTAAACATCACGCGCTCAGTAGCAAATAAAATTTGCCCCATGTCTTCCAAAGTTATCAATCCAGCCCGCACTAACAAAAAACCCTGGTTCTGAATAGAATTAAAAAAGCTCAAACAAGACCTACAACATAAAGAACAACGCTGGCGTAAGGATCCCTCCCCTACCACCCAGGCTTCTTATAAAACCGCTATGAACTTTCATAGAATCTCCATTCTACGCACCAAGCGAGATTTCTACCCAAAAAAATACATAGCTTCCTATACGACCCAAAAACACTATTCTCATATGTTGCAGCTCTTACCACCCCTGTTCCTCCAATCATCCCAGAAGAAGAAGCCCAAAACAAATCCACTGAGCTGGCTTTATTCTTCGACAACAAAATAAAAAATTTACTCGCTCCTCTGATAATATCAAACACCCAGCCTCCACCTAGCCAAAACTCCTCCCCAGCCAGCCACAAAGTCACTAGAATCTTTTGAACTCACATCATTCTTGGAAATCGAATCTATAATCAAGAAAATGAAGCCTTCATCACATCCAACAGACCAAATACCTACCAAACTCCTACTCACCATTCCTAACACCATAGCCAAACCACTGGCCGATATCATTAATTGCTCCCTCACTCAAGGATTTGTCCCGGACGCAATAAAAACTGCTTCTCTAAAACCCTTACTAAAAAAAACCAACCTGGATCCAGCCAAACCTGGAAATGTCCGCCCCATTGCCAACTTACCGTTCATAACCAACCCCCCTCTATCCCCGTATGACATAGTGAGGGCGACGCCCGTATGACATAGTGAGGGCAAAGGTAGCGCCGGCGCCATTTTGAAGATTGGCAATACGGCCCGCGCGCAGGAGGTCGCTCTCGGACCCCCCGCTGGACTTTTGGCAAGTCTTGTGGGGGTCAGGAGGCCCCCCAATCTGGCCAAAAGTCTCTGGGAGTCCAGCGGGGGTCCGGGGGCAATCTCCTGCATGCGTGACGTCGGGAACCAGGAACCAAAATGGCGCCGGCGCTACCTTTGCCCCATCACATGATAAGGGCAAAGGGCCACCGGCGCCATTTCTCTCAACGCAGTCATGGGCAGAGAGAGGGAGATCGCGTCGGGACCCCCCCCCCCCACTGGACCCCAGGTAATTTAAAACATTTGGGGGGAGGGGGTTCGGAAGGGTGGGGGATTTGTTTTAAAGGTTCGGGGTGGGTTTTAGGGTTTTTTTGGTGTGCCGGTTTTCCCGCGCCCTATTTAACGATACAATACAAATGCCCCTGACAATAAATCGGGGGCATTTGTATTGTATTGTGCACTCTAACGATTTTGGGAGATTTTAAAATTATCTGACGATAATTTTAATCGTTCAAAAACGATTCACATGCCTATTGGGAAGGGGATGAGACTGGGGGATGAGACTGAGAGATGAAAAGCTGTTTAAGTAGTTAAGAGATGAAAAGGAGAATGAGAGGGGGAAAGGGAAGAAGAAATAGTGAAATCTAGTTATAAGCGGATTGAAAGGCAGAAGAGAGACTAAAAGGTGAAGATCAATGTTGGAGGTAGGTGTAGGGGTAGGAAGTGAAGAAAAAAGAGAGGAAATGATTTAGAAGAAAGTCTGCAATGAACCTGATTAGAAAAATAAAGTGTGCCGACAACAAAGATAAAGGAAAAAAAAAACATTTTATTTTTAGTTTTATGCTTGGAATATGTCAGCTTTGGGATCTGCATCTCTCATAACTTTGTTTTACTCAGTACAGGAGGAAAAGGAGTTCCTGTTCTAGAGCCTGTTATAAAACTTGCAGTATTGCCTTTTCAGGGTTGAGTGGTTACTGTTTGAGTCCGATAGTGTGGTAAGGTATATTTGCTCTATTGTTTTGCAGGATTAAGAACATAAGAACTAAGAAAATGCCATACTGGGTCAGACCAAGGGTCCATCAAGCCCAGCATCCTGCTTCCAACAGTGGCCAATCCAGGCTATAAGAACCTGGCAAGTACCCAAAAACTAAGTCTGGGGGGGTGAGGAGCTGCTGATTGTGATTGTTGAGTTGTTAAAAATCACAGTCAAGGACTTATGGATTTGTGCCTCAAAGAGTAACCCCTCTAGTTGTTACTGTTTAATTGCTGGCAGTTAGTGCTGTTTTGATATAGACAGTTTATTATATTGTAATTTAGTTTACTCATGCCTTTCTGAGGGCCAAGCCCACACCACATGCAAGAACAGGTCTAATACCACATGAATTCTAAGTGGCAGGATTTGCAATATATGTAAATGAGGAAGGACCCTCGCCCTCCCTCTGGTGTCAGGCAGAAAAGTTGTTGCGTGTGATAGTTCTCCATTCAATGAGTGCTACTGTACTTACAGGATCATTTGTAATATTTTTAAGTAGAGATTTTCTCCAAGAGTAACAAAGTGTGTCTTCATTGTTGTCTCTGGCACTACGTGTGCAGCTTATTCTCTCCCGATTAAAACCTGCTAACAATATCTCTGCAAAGTAACCAGAACTCCACATCTTACTATTGTGCCTTGTGATAATTTGTCTCACAATAACTAATATTTTGCTGGAGGAAGAATCATAAATATACGTGAGAGTGACATGTTGGACAAATACCTTAACAGCTGTGCTTTGTAGAGACTCCACCATTTTTGTGTGCGCAGAGAAAGTGTATTTTATTTTCAAGACTCGCTTTTGGTTCATTTTGTTTGGAAAGTGAAGATGGCAGGGTAATTTTTTTTTTTAATTTAATTTCCACGTTAAATCGCCACTAACAGGCGCTGTGGCGGTGTTCCTATGGAGAAGCACAATGGAAGCTGTTTTTTCCTCTGCTGACTGGAGGAGATTGACCCTGGTGGCCTTGCCAGGCTTCTCCCCACCTCAAACAGTGACAGGAGAGCGCAGTTCTGGACTTCTGGAAGCTTCCGTAACTGACTGTGGAGTCCCAGTTTCAAACGGATGGCAGGAAGTTGTTGGGGGAGAAGAGTATGATGTCACGTAGCAACGTAGCAGCGCGTGTGTAAGGAGGCCCATGTGAAGCGGCAGTCCAGACTATTTTCTGAGTGTGTCGCTTAAAAAATGTATTTCCACATTTGCGAAAATGCCTTTCAGTGCTTAGATTTTTTTTCTATGAGAAGCTTTTCCGTGTGACTTTTAGTTTAAATCCATTTATTAGATGGAATGGCTTTAAATTGTTAGTGCAAAGTAAATAGAAAACTGTGATGGGTCTGAGGATACACTAATTATATGATGTTTGCTCCGGGATTCCTCGCAAGTGATTCATTTGAAGGAGAGGGTACAGATGTGGCTTGCCAATTTTGGCACCTAAATAAGAAAATGTTCCGTCTCAACTTGTACACGACACAGGACTCCATGAGCTAGGAAAAAAATCCTACTGTTTATATGGGAGCAAAGTCTGTAGGCTAAACTGAATGGGACAGAACCCTGATAGGAATCCTGCACTTCCAGTTCTGTAAACATACTCTGCAACCACAGAACCTCCCATGGTGCAGAGCAAAGCTAGGATGTTTTCTGTACAAAAAAACCCAAAACAACCCAACTTCCAATTCTGGTGTCATTTCATTAACAAGCAAAACTAATTCCCTTCACTTCCAGACTTTTGAAGCAGTAAAACACCTTGCAAGAAACACAGGGCCAGATTTTCAAAGGGGGTACGCGCGTAAGATACGCGCGTACCCCCTGAAAACCTGCCCGAAGTTCCCCCTGCGCGCGCCGAGCCTATGTTGAGTAGACTCGGAGGCGTGCGCAAGCCCTGGGATGCGCGTAAGTCCCGGGGCCTTCCTGGGGGGAGTGTCGGGGGCGTGTTGCGGCACGCGTCATTCAGGGGCAGGGCCGCGGGCATGGTTCCAGCCTGGGGGCGTTTCGGGGGCGTGGCCGAGGCCTCCGAAATGCTCCCGGGCCTGGGAATCACGTGCCAGCGGCCGGCCTGGCGCGCACAAGTTACGCCTGCTTTGGGCAGGCGTAACTTGTGCAACAAAGGTAGGGGTGGTTTAGATAGGGCTGGGGGGTGGATTAGGTAGGGGAAGGGAGGGGAAGGTGGGGGAGGGAGAAGGAAAGTTCCCTCCGAGGCCAGCTGCGCGGCTTGGTGCGCTCAGGCTACCGATTTTGCTCAGCCTTGCGCGCGCCAATCTCAGATTTTAACAGATACGCGCGGACTGGACTTTATTTATTTTTTAAATCACAGTAAATTTTATGGTGAATACAAAAAACTGTGTCCAGGCAGTTCCTGCAGCATAATCATAGAAAGGGTACAGTAACACACCACCAGAGGAAGTTCACTACACTGCCTGGGTCTTGAAGGTCGTCCTTCTGCCAATAGAAAAGAACCCACTCCTTGGGACAGGACTACTGAGGAAGTGGCAGAAGAGATAGCCCCAGAAACAAATTCTTTTATGGACCCTCAAGATACAGGTACCATACTGTAATAGCATCAATTCCCGTGATTCAAACAGCAACCACCCTACCTAGGAAAAGGCAGTACTACATATCTAACAAGGGGCCCTAGAACTACTGATAATCTCTAACTTAGCATTCAGATCTGTCTCTATACCTGAGGGCTGGAGGGTAGCAAATATAGCACCATTCCCTGTACGTACCCAGATCAGTCCAGACTCCTGGGTTTATTCATCCCTGTCCGCAGATGGAGAGAAAAGCCTCGCTGACACTGCTTGATAAGCCCTGGTGCCACCTGCAGTAGCTCTGTATTTCTTTGCCTCCAGCAGATGGTGGCTGGTGCATAAACCTGCAGTCTCTTTTTTACTTTTTTCACTTTTTTTACTTTTTTCTTTTTCAGGTGAGCCTTCCTCCCAGGGAATTGGTTCCTGTGAGGAACCTTTCCCTGCTCGGTTGAGGTGGACAAGCTACCGGTTAGTGCTTGCTCCAAGTTGATCCGTGGGGTGTAAATCTCCCCTCACGAGGCTGTTCTAGTTTATTGGTTTTTTTTAATATATTATTGCATCAGTAAAACCTTCACAATGGTTTACAATAAAATAACATGGAAACAATGAAAGTACAATAATTCATTAAAAGTACATAAATAGTTATAAATATTAAATGATTTAAAGGTAGTACAAAAAGTAAAAATCATAAGAAGGTATAAGAGACTAGCTTTTATAAGTTATAAAACATTAAAAGAAAATGATCCTTATAGTTAAAATTTTCTAAAAAACTAAACAATAAGCAAAGAGGTCATTTGTTAGTTACATCTGCATACGCATAAAGAGCCATGTCTTAAGCTCTGTCTGAAATTTCTTACTGTCTGTTTGAAGTCTTATCTGGATGGGTAACGTGTTCCAGAGCTTTGGGCCGGCAATTGATATTGCTCGATCACGGACCTGACTGAGGTGTGCTGACTTTATTGATGGAATTGTTAAAAGGGCCTTGTTTGCCAACCTGAGGTTTCTCTGCGGGACATGTAAATGGATAGCTGTGTTCAGCCATTCAGTTTTTTCGCCATAAATAATATTGTGTACAATGCATGCAGTTTATATTGTATGCGGTATGTAATGGGCAACCAGTGAAGAGCAATTCACACTGGTGTGATATGGTCGCATTGCTTTTTATTAGTCAACACTCTGGCAGCGGCATTCTGTAATACCTGAAGAGGACATGTTGTGGATAGAGGAAGCCCTAGAAACAGGGAATTGCAGTAATCAATATTAGAAAAGATCAAGGATTGGAAAACTGTCCTGAAATCATTCATGTCAAGTACTGGTTTGAACCTTCCCAACGTAAGCAATTTAAAATAACCGTCTCTCAATTTGATAGATAAATATTTTTTCAGGCTAAGTTCGGAATCTAGTATTATTCCCAGGTCTTTTACAAATAAGGTGGGCTGTATTTTGATGTTATTCTCGAATAAAAGAGGGGGGATATCCTCATCTCTACATTTCCTTTCTAGGAGTATTATTTCTGTTTTGTCCATATTCAGCACGAGTTTCATATGTAGGAGAATTTACTTTATGACGTTTAGATACACTATAATTATCTTATGAGTTTTCTCAATGGTGTCATCAATGGGGACAAAAAACTGGATATCGTCAGCATAAATATAAAAATGTAGGCCTAATCCTGTAAGTAAATGACAGACTGGTAATAAATAAATGTTAAAAAGGGTGGCTGAGAGTGCTGACCCCTGCGGTACTCCGGTGTCTAGTGGGATTTTATTTGAGACCGAATTTTTGATTTTCACTTGAAAAGAATGTCTACTAAGGAAGGGATCAAACCAATTGAGGACTACATCTGTAATTCCTATTCCTCTCAGGTGGTCAAGTAGTATATTATGGTCCACCATATCAAAGGCCGTAGATAAATCTAAAAGCACTAGAAAGTAACTTTGCCCAGTATTGAAACCAATCAGCACTGTATCCGTCATGGCAATTAATAAAGTTTCAAGGTTAAAATTTTTTCTAAAATCAAACTGATTGGAAAAAAGAATATTATTTGATTCAAGAAAGTGTGTGAGTTGTTTTTGTATAACTTTTTCGATAAGCTTGGCAATAAAAGGTAAGTTGGAAATAGGCCGGTAATTGCTTAACTGTGTGACGTCAAGATTGGATTTTTTTAGAATCGGTTTAATTGTTCTGTTTTTAAGCACATCTGGGACTTTGCCTTCTTTTAGAGAAAGATTTATTATCGCGGAGATAACGGGTGCAATTACATTCGCTGTTGTTTTGAGTGTGAACACTGGGATGGCATCAATAGGGTGGCTTGCTGGATTTAACCTTTTTATGAGGGATTCTATCTTTAATTAAAGTTGTGTCAAATGTGCTCCAATTCGTACCCTCCTTATGTTTCATTTTAATTTCTTGACAGGGAGTCGGTAAATTATTGGCGATTAAATGTTCTATTTTGTTTTCTAAAAACAATGCAAGATTGTTGCATTTGTTTTCTGGTAGTGAGTTATCGATCTGAGAAGGGAGCTTTGTTAAATTTTTTACTATGTAGAACAGTGTTCTTGGATTATGTCAGAATTTTTTTCTTAAAAAATTCCTTTTTAGCATTGTCAATACTTTTTTTTATAATTGTTTAGCTCTGGTGGCTTTAAGCTCCTTTTCTCTTCTTCAGGGGTTTTTTGTTTCTCTCCTTGCTTGCTTGTGGTTGATCTGAGCTGGACAGCTCCCTTCAGCCTTAGGAGAGGGATTTCCCTGTTGCTTTTTTTTTTTCTTTAAAGTTACTGTTACGACTATGGCTGCTATGCAGCCGCCTCACCACCAGAGGTCCCTCACGAGCACGCTCTCTTGGCTGGCCCATTCTGGTCTACTTATCTGCTCCATGACCTGGACTTCCTCAGTGCTTCGGCATCGAGCTCATTTGGGCTCCCTTCTCTAGCCTGCTATTGTCTTGCCTTGTTGCCTTCGGGCATTCTGTCCTGCCTTGTTGCCTTTGGGCCTTCCATCTTGCCTTGCTGCCTTCGGGCTTGTGTTCTGACTCCTTGCTTGCCTGCCTTCGGGCTTGTGTCCTGCCTCCCCTGCCTTGCTGTGTTTGGATATTGTGTCATGCCTCCTTGCTTGCTGCCTTCGGGCTTTTGTGTTTTATGTTCAGTGTTAGTGCTGTCCTGGTTTGTCTAACTATTCATTGTCAGTCTTGCTTCCCCAGGATCTCCCACTCCAGTTCACACTTAGCTACAGTCAATATCACACTTACCTACACGCTATCCTGATTCCACCCATACCTGCACCCAGTTCCAGTGTTCAGATCATGTTTACCTACATTCACATCCACACTTACCCCCATGCTGTTCCAATGTTTCCTGAAGCTTACCCCCACGCACCCTGTTCCAGAGACTCCTTTCCAGCCAGCACCCAGCTCTACAGGTTCCAGCCAGCACCCAGCTCCACAAGTTCCAGCCAGCACCCAGCTCTACAGAGTCCAGCCAGCACCCAGCTCCACAAGTTCCAGCCAGCACCCAGCTCTACAGAGTCCAGCCAGCACCAGACTCCTTTCCAGCCAGCACCCAGCTCTACAGATTCCAGCCAGCACCAGACTCCTTTCCAGCCAGCATCCAGCTCTACAGGTTCCAGCCAGCACCCAGCTCCACAGGTTCCAGCCAGCAGCAGACTCCTTTCCAGCCAGCACCCAGCTCTACAGATTCCAGCCAGCACCAGACTCCTTTCCAGCCAGCACCCAGCTCCACAGGTTCCAGCCAGCACCAGACTCCTTTCCAGCCAGCACCCAGCTCTACAGGTTCCAGCCAGCACCAGACTCCTTTCCAGCCAGCACCCAGCTCCACAGGTTCCAGCCAGCACCAGACTCCTTTCCAGCCAGCACCCAGCTCCACAGGTTCCAGCCAGCAGCAGACTCCTTTCCAGCCAGCACCCAGCTCCACAGGTTCGAGCCAGCACCCAGCTGTTCACACTCCTGCCTGCACCAGATTCCTCTCCAGCCATTATCAGAGGCTCTACTGCAACTCCTGTTCTGAATCAGTCCTGCAGGTAGTGTTCACTGCACCTGGCGATCGCCCAATTGTAACAGCTAGTTTTGAAAAAAAAAAAGAAAAGAAGCTCAGGAGCAGCTGAATGGGAAGGCTTTGGTGCGGGCTCTTCCTCCCCCCCCCCCCCCGTTTTGCCATTTCCGGGCAGGTTTTTTTCTTTTTTTGCTATTTTTGTTTTTTTCTCGGTCCCAGAGGGGGGGGGAGGGAATGGTTAATTGTTTGCGGCTCGGCTTGCTGCGCATGTGGTGTGGTCCCGGCACATCCTGGCAGGGCAGGCCTCTGTTTGGCATGTGTTTCGGGAGGTGAAGGGCTCTCCTTCCTCCCGATGCCTCCGAAACGGAGGAGGATACAGAGGCCTGTGGCAGTTGCGGTCGGGCCCAATGTTGATGTCGCCGAGGGCGCCAGGTGTGCTGGCTCCCGCATGGTGGGAGCAGCGGCCATTTTGTCTTCAGACTCGCACACGCCACCATCTTTGGAGGGGGAGGGTGATCTCCCTCCGTGGCTCTCACCAGTCCACCCGAGTCCCTTACAAGGGCAGAGGGTTTCAGTGGGGGATATAGGCAGGAGAATTTGCCGCTGGGGCTTGGAGGAGACCAGGTCCCTACCTTGTCTGCTTTTGCGTGAACTTTTTCACTGGATTTTATCCTCCTGCTTCATCAGGCTTATCTGGTTCAGCAGGAGGGTATGGGTGTCCCTCAGTTCCCTCAGATGGCTCGGGGTCAGCAAGGGAGTATGGGAGCCCCTCAGTTCCCTCAGACAGCTTGGAGTCCAGGCCTTCCATCTTCGGGGATGGGGCCCAATCAGTCAAGAATCCAGATCGGCGGGGGTTCCGCATTCATCATGCACGAAAGGGCTGGAGGAGGAATTAGGGAGTTTGGACACTCCAGGACGTTTGGCAGCTGCAGTACAGGTCAAGGATCCGGGGTCACCGGACGTCGATCTCAGAGATGGCATGGGGGCCCCTTCGGTTCCAGAGGGGGATGACCCCAAGATTCTCCGCTTGTTCCAGAGGGAGGAGTTGGAGCCTCTGCTCCCTCAGGTTCTCGAGGAGCTGGGGTTGAAAGCTCCTCAGGAGGTTCTGGAGATAGCTGGGGCAGATCCTGTCCTCGATAATCTTAAGGCTCCTCCTTCCGCATTTCCTTACCATAGGTCTTTGACAGTCGGTGGAGCTTGATTGGAATTCCACGGCCTCCGGGTTACGGGTCGGTAGAACGATGTTGAAATTATATCCCTTATCGGAGCAAACTTCGGAGCTGTTTGTGCTTCCGCAGGTGGATGGGGTGGTTTCCACGGTCACAGAAAAGACCACTATTCCGGTGGCAGGTGCCGTGGCCCTTAAGGATGTTCAGCATAGATAGTTGGAGCTTCATCTTAAACAGATTTTTGAGGGGGCGGCCTTGGGGCTGCAGGCCGCCATTTGCTCTAGCTTCTTTCAAAGGGCATGTCTCCACTGAGTTCAGCGTTTTCAGGACGGACAAACGAAACCAGGGGTTGACGCATCCGAAGCGGATCGCTTGGAGGCATCGGTCGCATATGTAGCAGATGCCCTTTATGATTTTGTGCGTTTGTTATCTCAGATTATGGGCTCCTCGGTAGTGGCCATGCGCTTGCTTTGGCTTCGTCATTGGTCTGCAGATGTGTCTTCTAAAGTCAAGCTGGGTTCTTTATCCTTCAAGGGTCACCTCTTGTTTGGGGAGGAGTTGGAGCAGCTGATAAAGCAGTTGAGTGAGACGAAGGTGCATAAGTTGCCAGAGGACAAGCCTTGGAATCGGCAGGCCTTTCAGTCCCATGCGCGTTTTCGGGATGGTAGAAGATCTCATCCTTCCAGAGGTCCTGCAGTCTCGTAGAAAACTTTTCAACCTAGACCCCTGGCTTGGGGTCAGTCCTTTCGGGGCGGGCAAAGGCCTTTCAGGGCTCCCACTGGTGGGGGAGCTACAGGGGCCAAGGCCTCCCAATGAAGCGAGGCCAGTTCACTCCGCCGTTCCCTATATTGGGGGCTGTCTGGCAGGTTTTTTTGGTGAGTGGACCAAGGTTACGCAGGAACAATGGATCCTCACGGTAACAAGGGAAGGCTATGCGTTAGAGTTTGCTCGTCCTGTTCCTGACCTATTCTTAGTATCCCCCTGCGGGTTTTCAAAGAAGTGTCAAGCAGTTTGGGAGACTTTGCGCAGGTTGAGCGTCTTGGGGGCAGTAATCCCAGTCCCTCCGCATGAACAAGGCGCGGGTTGGTACTCCATCTACTTTGTGGTGCCAAAGAAGGAGGGCACCTTTCGACCCATTCTCAATCTCAAGCAAGTAAATGCGGCGTTGAAGGTCCCACAGTTTCGCCTGGACACTTTACATTCAGTCATTACGGCGGTGCAATCTCGGGAGTTCCTGCCTTCCCTGGATCTGACGGAGGCATATCTTCATGTCCCCATTTGTCAGGATCACCAGCATTTTCTGAGATTTGCAGAGATGGGTCAACATTTCCAGTTTCAGGCTCTCCCTTTTGGGCTGGCCAAGGCTCCTCGCACGCTCACCAAGGTTATAGTGGTGGTGGCGGCAATAGATCTTCGACACGAAGGAGTACTGGTACACCCTTATCTCGACGATTGGCTGATTCGGGAGAAATCATTAGACAGGTGCCAATCATCGGTGCAAAAATGATTTCGTCTGCTAGAGTCTCTCGGCTGAGTGGTCAATCAGGAGAAGAGTCGTTTAGAGCCGTGTCAGACACTCGACTGCCTCGGGGCTTGGTTTGACACCAGGCAGGGCAAGGTTTTTCTCATGGAGAAGAGAATGAACAAGTTACAGTCCCAAGTTTGCCGCTTGTTGGCACTGAGGGTACCCTGAGCATAGGATTTTCTACAAGTTCTGGGGTCAATAGCCTCCACACTGGAATCAGTGCCGTGGGCATTCACCCATATGCGCCCACTTCAGAGGGCGCTGTTGGAGAGGTGGAATCCTCTGCTGCAGGCCTTTCGTCAACTGGTCTTGTTGGATGCGTTGGCAAGGAGCAGCCTCTCGTGGTGGCTACAGTCCTCCAATCTGCAGCATGGTGTCAATCTCAAAGTTGCAGATTGGGTGGTTCTTACTACCGATGCCAGTCTCTCTAGTTGGGGGGCAGTCTGTGAGTGGCAGTCAGCCCAGGGCACTTGGTCTTCAGAAGAAGCCTCATGGCCTAACAATCGGTTGGAGACTAGGGTAGTATGGCTGGCCCTTCAGTCTTTTCTGCCTCTCATTCAGGGTCGCTCAGTCAGAGTTCTGTCAGACAATGCGACGACGGTAGTTTACATCAATCATCAGGGTGGCACCAAGATTCAGGGGGTAGCTTAGAGGCTCAAGAACTGTTTCTCTGGGCGGAACAGTACTTGCTTCAGTTAGCTGCATCTCATATCACAGGCGTTGACAACGTCCAGGCTGATTTTCTCAGTCGCAAGAGCTTAGATCCAGGCAAGTGGGAATTGGCAGATTCAGCAATGTAGCTCATCCAGAAACAGTGGGGTTGTCCTCATGTCGATCTGATGATGACTCGGCTCAATGTGAAAGCGCCTCGGTTTTTCAGTCGCAGAAGGGAGTACAGGGCCGAAGGGGTCAACGCTCTAGTGGTACCCTGGCCTTGGGAGATCCTTCTCTATGTCTTCCCTCCGTGGCCTCTAGTGGGAAAGATATTGTGTTGCATAGAAAGATCTCATCAATCTATCAGTGGACGCTCTGCTACACCTCAGTCATTTTCCGGGTCTTCTCCATCAGGGACCCATATTTTCTGACCAGGCATATCGTTTTTGTCTAGCGGCTTGGCTTTTGAGAGGCGGCATTTGATGTGGAGAGGATATCCAGAGCCGGTGATCTCCACGCTTTTGCAGGCTCGGTGGAAGTCTGCTTCCCTCTCGTATGTTCGGGTTTGGAAGGTTTTTGAGGCTTGGTGTACAGACAAAGGGACACAGGTGGTTCAGGCCTCAATATCCCACGTTTTTTCTTTCCTACAAGAAGATTTAGCAAAAGGCCTTGCTTTTTACTCTCTTAAGGTACAGGTAGTGGCCCTGACCTGCTTGCAGGGAAAGGTTGATGGTTACACCTTATTTTCCCATCCGGATGTGCGGAGGTTCCTTCGGGGAGTTAAGAATTTGTGTCCTCCGGTGCGGAAGGTCTGTCCCCCCTAGAACCTTAATCTAATTCTATGAGTGTTGTGTTAAACTCCCTTTGAGCCAATTCGGAAAGCGACTCTTAAAGAGTTGACTCTCAAGGTCGTTTTCTTAGAGGCCATCCTTCAAATATTGGATTCAGGAGTCTTGTTGCGTATGGTTCCTTCTTTTGTTCTGAAGGTGGACTCTGATTTTCATGTTAAACAGGTGGTTGTTGTGTTTGTGGCATTGTGGACCCTTGGTCACTGTGGAGATGACTCCTCCCATGGGGAGGGGCCACATGGGGAACCACAGCGATAGGCTAAACTCAGATAGCAGACACAGGCTGAATGGAAGGCTTTATTGTATTGCTGTAGATAGATGGTAGAACGCAAGAAAGTAAGGCACTGAGGTCCGCGATGTGCCAATGCGTTCAACAGTCTCAGATGGGAAATCTCACCCTGATGTTCACGATAGGCAGGAGCCCACAGTGCGGGTAACGCCGAGCCTGGTGGGTGGAGTTGGAGCACCGGATCGTAGAGGTACTCACAGGAGTGTAGGCGTCTTCCTGGTGATGAGATGGTGGGACCAAAGGTCCATGGTGCAGGATGCATAGACTGGTAGACCCTCGAGAAGCGAGTACCTGGTAGTCTGGAGATCCTGAAATGAATAAAAGAGAAAGACCTCCGAGGAGCCGTTGTCTAGTTAGTAGAGGCCCCAAAGGGTTGATGGAAGCGAGAGACCCTGAAGAGCGGGTGCCTAGAGCTTCTTTAAGGAGTGAGGCTCTGGAGTGCAGAACGGCATCTAAGCATGCAGCTTAGAGTGGTCAGAATAGCTTAAACCAAAGTCCTTGCTAACTCAAAGGTGGTAGCGAAGCGGAGACTTAAAATACCTGGAGGTATTGATGTCATGCGGGGAGGACGCCCCCGAGGTTCCCACCATAACATATATTTGAACGTCAGAGGTGTGCGCACGCGCCCCCTAGGAGGCCACGGGTATGAGTATGGTGGAGTGGGATGCCCATGAAGAGCTGGAGATGCCAGAGGCAGCCATCTTGCCTAAGGAGGAGGAAAAGGGAAGAAAAGAGGTAAGGCAGAGCGGTCTCAGCCGTCTGCGACCAACGGATGCAACAGTACCCCCCTTCAAAGGGCCCCCTCCAAGACCTCTTCCAGGTGGTCTGGGTTTTCGTGGGTGTGCCAGGAGGAATTGACGTACCATCTCTTTATCAGTAATGTTGGCCAGTTGTTCCCAGGCGTTCTCTTCTGGGCCATAGTTCTCCCATGAGATGAGATATTCCCATGTCTTGCCTCTTTTACGTACATCAAAGATGTCATCCACGGCATATTCAATGTCATCTTCAGTATCCAGACTAGTAGGTTCTGGGGGTTTTCTGGAGAATTCGGAGAGCATCACTGGCTTTAGTAGAGATTAGGGATGTGAATCGGGCTTCAGACGATTGAAAATATCGTCGATATTTTCAAAATCGTCAGAAATCGGGGGCTCCCCCAAAACGATGGAAAACCTCACGATATTGATCGTGGGGGTTCTCTTATCATTTTGGGGGAGGGCGAGAAAAATGGCACACAAAAATAACCCCTAAACCCACCCCGACCCTTTAAAACTAATCCATTTGCTTCCCCCACCCTCCCGACCCCCAAAAAACATTTTACAGGTACCTGGTGGTCCAGTGGGGGTCCCGGGAGTGATCTCCTGCTCCCAGGCCGTCAGCTGCCACTAATCAAAATGGCGCCGATAGCCCTTTGCCCTTACCATGTGACAGGGTATCCGTGCCATTGGCCGGCCCTTGTCACATGGTAGGAGCATTGGATGGCCCGCACCATTTTTAAAGATGGCACCGGCCATCCAGTGCTCCCTCCATGTGACAGGGGCCGGCTAATGGCACGGATACCATGTCACATGGTAAGGGCAAAGGCCATCGGCGCCATTTTTATTAGAGGCAGCTGATAGGGATGTGAATCGTTTTTTGACGATTTAAAATATCGTCCGATATATTTTAAATCGTCAAAAATCGTTAGAGGCGATATATAATAGGAATTCCCCCGATTTATCGTCAAAAATCGTAAATCGGGGGAAGGGGGAGGGGAAGGGGGAGGGCGGGAAAACCGGCACACTAAAACAACCCTAAAACCCACCCCTACCCTTTAAAATAAATCCCCCAACCTCCCGAACCCCCCCCAAAATGTCTTAAATTACCTGGGGTCCAGTGGGGGGGTCCCGGTGTGATCAGGTATTGCAAAATGGCACCGGCTGTATGGCCGGCGCCATTTTTCATTACAGCAACATGATTCGAGTGCAGGAGGTCGTTCCCGGACCCCCGCTGGACTTTTGGCAAGTCTTGTGGGGGTCAGGAGGCCCCCCCAAGCTGGCCAAAAGTCCCTGGGGGTCCAGCAGGGGTCCGGGAGCGATCTCCTGCGCTCGTGACGTCGGGGGACAGGAACCAAAATGGCGCCGGCGCCATTTCTATCAACGCACCCGTGGCCCGAGAGTGGAAGATCACACCGGGACACCCCCCCTGGACCCCAGGTAATTTAAGACATTTTGGGGGGGTTCGGGAGGGTGGGGGTTTATTTTAAAGGGTCAGGGTGGGTTTTAGGGTTGTTTTAGTGTGCCGGTTTTCCCGCCCTCCCCCAATTTACGATTTACACGATATTTAAAAAAAACCAAAAACCGCAACGATCCGATTCCCTCCCCCCCCAGCCAAAATCGATCGTTAAGATGATCAATCACACGATTCACATCTCTAGCAGCTGACGGCCCGGGAGCGGGAGATCACTCCCGGGACCCCCACTGGACCACCAGGTACCTGTAAAATGTTTTTTGGGGGGGTCAGGAGGGTAGGGGAAGCAAAGGGATTCGTTTTAAAGGGTCGGGGTGGGTTTTTTGTTTATCGGCTCGGGTGCAGCCGATAAAACCGCAATCAGGCCCGATGAAAAACCCCCCACATGTGAATCCTAACCGGAATCCGTACCGATTCCGGTTCCGATTCACATCTCTATTAGAGATACATGAAATGCATTATGTATCTTCATAGATGGAGGCAGTTTTAAACTGTACGTCAGATTCCGTAATCACCGAAGGATGGCAAAGGGTCCCACATAGCGAGGTGCAAATCTTGCTGAAGGGAGTTTAAGTCGAAAATACTTGGTATTTAACCAGACTTTGTCTCCAGGCTGGTGCCTTTTGATGAGAATCATAGGTTCTTTTTGCCTTTTGTCCTGCTTTGAGAAGAAGCTTCTTCGTTTGTTTCCACAGATGGGACTGTTCTGCTGCGGTGGACTGGACAGCATGAGAGGCCACTGTCAATGGAATTGGCAGAGGAGGAAGTGGTTGTCTTCCGTAGATGAGCTGGAAGGGAGAAGACCCCATCAAGGTAGCAGGATGCGAGTTATGACAAATTCTGCCCAAGGCAGTAACTCAGCCCAGTTGTTCTGTCTAGAATTGGCATAGGATCGCAGAAATTGTTAAAGCGTTCTATTCATCCTCTCAGTCTGACCATTATACTGAGGATGGTAGGGAGAGGTTAAGTCCAAGGCGATGTCAAACTTTTGACATAATGCTCTCCAAAACTTTGCAGTAAATTGTACTCCCCTGTTGGATAAGATATGTTTAGGCATCCCATGAAGGCGGAAAATGTGTTTAATAAAGAGTTTTGCCAATTTTTTAGCAGAGAATAGTCCTGGTAATGCTACAAAATGTGACTGTTATTCTGGTCAGCCGAGGAGGCCGACCAAACTTACCCCTTCCGGCTTTGGTCTGACACACTCCAGATCCCCGGGGGCTACCGCAATGTAGGAAGGCCTACCCCTGCGCTCGGGACGCCGTCGCAGTGGAAGCCCCGCCCCAACATCCTTTAGACGCACGCGGCAAAGCCAGCCCTTCTTTTAAAGAAGATCAGCACAGGAGACCGGCCTACCACCACTGGTCTCCGCCCCTTCCTGGATGTATTTAGCTTGCCCTTGTTTGCTAGCTCGTCGAGTTAGCAAGGATCATGTTGGATGGAAAGCCTCCGGTCTAAGCTACTCTGCCACTTTTGTGCTGCCGCCGGAAGCTCTCTCTGCCCTTCGGGGTATTCTTTAACTTGGGTACCCACTCCTTGGGGGCCCTTTTCTATATTTCAGGTGCCTTATAGGGATCAGGTACTCACTCCTCGAGGGCTGCTCTCCCTGCCTCTGTGCCAGTACCAACGTCTTCAACCTGGTGGAATCGCATACCTCCAGCAACCATCTAGTGAGTAATCTAACTCTCAGTCTATCTCATCCACAGTACTGCCTTGCTGGGAAACCTGCACCGGAACTCCCCTATACCAATGGGGTGAGAAGGATCCTCTCTGCTGAGGGTCCTGAGACTGCTACATCCAGACTATCTCACTACTGCCATCTCTGGTGGTATACTTCAAGCTGTATAATAAAAGAACTGTATTTGTGCGTCTGCATTTAGCCCAGTACTGTGGAGCCTCATGGGGCTCCTCTCCATGGGTGTGGTCATTTGCCATAGTACCCAACAGTGCCATTTTGGAAAATTGGTCAACAGTGACCCAAATGGTGTTAGTTCTGTTGGATGATGGCAGGTCTACCACGAAATCGGTTGCTATATGTGTCCATGGTCCATCCGGCGATGGTAGAGGCTGTAACAGGCCCCAAGGATGCCCGGGTGGTGGTTTTTGCTTAGCACAGACAGCACAGGAACCCACATAAGCTTGTACATTCTTTTTCATGGTTGGCCACCAATAGTACCTTTGTAACATAGCTAGGGTACGACTCTGTCCCGGATGGCCTGCCAGACGGGAATCATGCGCCCACTTCAACAGCTTCTTCCTTAAATTCCTGGCCACCACAGTCTTCCCAGTGGGTACCGTGTGGGTGGCTGCGAGGACCACTCTTTCGGGATCAATGATATGTTGGGTTTCATCAGGCACATCCTGAGGGGAGAAGGATCGTGATAAGGCATCAGCCCGAGTGTTCTTCTCTCCTGAACGATACTTCAGAAGGAAATCAAATCTGTTGAAAAACAGAGACCATCTTGCTTGACAGTGATTGAGTCGTTGAGCATGTTGAAGGTACTCTAAATTCTTGTGATCGGTGTACACTACTAATTGGTATTGTGCGCCTTCTAGCCATGGATGCCACTCTTCAAAAGCCAGCTTATTGCAAGTAGCTCCTTGTCTCCGATCCCATAATTTCTCTCAGCAGGCGAGAATCGCCTTGAAAAGAAGGAGAAGGATGGAGCACAATGGATTCGCTATACTGACTTAGAACCGCCTCCACACCGTCAGATGCGTTAACCTCAACATTGAAAGGACGATGTGGGTCCGGGTGGCGGAGACACGGCTTCCTCTGAAAAACCTCTTTGAGCATCAGAAAGGCTGAGATGGCTTCTGGAGACCAATTGGCAGGGTTGGGTCCCTTCTTGGTCATAGTAGCTAGAGGGACTGTCAATGATGAGTAGTTTTTAATAAAGGATCAGTAGTAATTGGTGAAGCCCAAAAAGTGATGCAGTGCCTTCAGGCCTGTAGGTTGAGGCTAGTCCCAGATACTTTCTAATTTCTTGGGGTCCATTTGGAAATCCTTCTTAGAAACAATGTATTCCAGAAAGGGTACCGATTCTTTGTGGAATTCACATTTTTCAAGCTTTGCATATAGGTGGTATTCACGCAGGCATCTTAGGACTTTCTTAACATCCTCCTGATGAGTTTGCAGATCTTGAGAAAAGATCAATATATTATCGAGATATACTACTACGCATTGATAAAGTAGGTCCTGTAAGATGTCGTTCATCATATTTTGAAAGACTGCAGGTGCCTTACTCAAACCGAAGGGCATGATGAGGTATTCGAAGTGTCCATCGCGGATGTTAAAAGCAGTCTTCCATTCGTCTCCTTCATGAATACGCACCAAGTTGTAGGCTCCCTTAAGGTCTAATTTGGAGAACATTTTGGCTCCTTGGAGCCTATCGAACAGTTCAGAAATTAAGGGCAGGGGGTACCTGTCCTTGATGGTAATCTCATTCAGACCCCTGTAGTCAATGCAGGGGCATAAGGTGCCATCCTTCTTCCCTATGAAAAAGAAGCCTGCACCAGCAGGAGATTTGGAGGGTCTGATGAATCCCTTTTGTAGATTTTCTTGTATGTAGGTAGACATAGCGTTAGTCTCAGCTACTGAAAGAGGGTAAACTCTTCCTTTCGGAGGTTCTGAATTAGGCTTCAGATTTATGGCGCAGTCAAATACCCTATATGGTGGAAGGACATCAGCAGCTTGTTTTGAGAAAACATCCTGGAAGGAGGCGTATTGTGGAGGTAAGCCAGATAATGCTGGGGTAGCAGGCATCCAAATGAGTGGTGAAACTTCCGCAAGACTCCAACCATGACAGTCTGGCTCCCACCAGTACAGTTCCAATGTGGCCCAATTAAATTGTGGCATATGGTCTTGAAGCCAGGGCAGCCCCAATACCACCGGATGCATGGCTTTCTCCAGTACTAGAAATGAGATGGATTCTGAATGTAGAGCTCCAGTGCGCAGGCAAATGGCCTGAGTAGTCAATGAAACTTCTCCAGGAAGTGTTTCTCCATGGATAGAGGACAATAGCAGAAGCTTAGTTATTGGTGTGGTAGGCATCCGTAGATGTTCAACTAGGCGCTTTAGAATAAAATTACCTCCGGCACCGGAGTCAATGAGATTGAGAGTCTGAAATTCAAGATCTCCGCAGAGCAGAGATACCTATAAGGATAATGGAGGAGTAGGAGAGGTGAGGCCCAAGAGAAGTCCTCCTGCAGATCCTAGGCCCATCAGTTTCCCGGACAGATGGGACAGGTTTGGACTGCATGGCCCGATTTGCTACAATACATGCATAATCCCATGCGTTTGCGAAATCGTCTCTCCTTGGAGGTTAAATGGCTTTGGCCTAATTGCATTGGCTCTTCCCCCTCTAAAGGTACAAATGGTAATCTGGAAGCAATGGGGACAGGTTTAGGACGGTTAGCCCCTACTGTAGGCTTTTGTGGACTCAGCCTCCTGAGTTCAGTCGCGGATGTGGCGGTCAATTCTCCCAGCCAGTTCCATCAAGGACTCAAGGGTATCAGGCAAATCACGAGCCACTAATTCGTCCTTTAAGCGAGAGTTGAGACCCTCCATGTATATGGCATGAAAATATCCAGTGTCCCAATGTAGTTCGTATGCTAGAGTCTTTCAATTGCAAAGTCTGTAAGTGGCTTGTTACCTTGCTGAAGATTGAGCAAAGCCGATCCAGCAACAGTCTGGCGAGCCAGGTCATCGAAAACAGACTTAAAAAGTTTTACGAATCCTGGTAGGTCATTCAGGATAGGATCTTCACGTTCCCATAACGGTGAAACCCAGGCCAGGGCTCGTCCTTCTAGGAACGATAGGATGTAGGTGGTCTTAGAAGCTTCTGTGGGTAAGAGGGTAGGCTGTATTGAAAAATGCTTGCTGCATTGATTAACGAACCCTCTACACATCTTGGCTTCATCCGTAAAGTGGGTAGGTGTGGGTAAAGGTACAATTGTCTTGAGGGTTAAAACTGGAGATAGCAATTCCTTCACAGGATGAGCTGAAGAATTCAGTTGAGCATGTAACTGATTGAAGGCAGTAGCTAGGCTCTCCAAAGACTTTTATTGTTCCGTGATCCGCTGGGCTAGACCAGGGATGGCCTGCAGGGCCGCAAGCTGAGCTGAGTTCATGGAGTTAGCAATCTGTTGTGTTTGTGGCTTTGTGGACCCTTGGTCACTGAGGAGATGACTCCTCTCATAGGGAAACCACAGTGATAGATTAAATTCAGATAGCAGACACAGGATGAATGGAAGGCTTTATTGTACTGCTGTAGATAGAATATAGAATGCAGGAAGGTAAGGCACTGAGGTTCGCGAGATGCCAATACGTTCAATAGTCTCAGATGGGGAATCTCACCTTGATGTTCATGATATGCGGGAGCCCGCAGTGCAGGTAACGTTGAGCCTGGTGGGTGGAGTTGGAGCACCGGATCGTAGAGGTACTCTCAGGAGTGTAGGCGTCTTCCTGGTGATGAGATAGTGGTGCAGGATACATAGACTGGTAGGCCTTCGAGGAGCGAGTACCTGGTAGTCTGGAGATGCTGAAATGAATAAGAGAGAAAGACCCCAGAGGTGCGGTTGTCTAGAGCTTCTTTAAGGAGCGAGGCCCTGGAGTGTAGAACGGCGTCTAAGCATGCAGCTTAGAGCGGTCAGAATAGCTTAAACTGAAGTCCTTGTTAACTCAAAGGTGGTAGGGAAGCGGGGGCTTAAAATACCCGGAGGTATTGATGACATATGGTGGGGATGCCCCCGAGGTTCCTGCCAGAATTTAAAAAGGTACAGAGGTTAAGGGAAACCCCTTAAACATTTTACATAAAGGCAGGGATGGTAACTTTTAAACAGGTGCACAGTTGCATGTGCATGTGTTTGCTGGCTCGAGCCCAGGAACACAGCTATTTTATTACATATGCACGTTATAAAATAGGCTGAATATGTGCACATGTGCGTGCAATTTTAAGTGGGCATGCATCAATGTATGCAAATGCTGCTTCTACTGCATAAGTGGAGGGATTTAAATAGATACGCATGCCAATGCAATTGCCCATTTTGTCAGTTCGTTCCCAGTTTGCGTAAGGAAGGGATAGAACTTTCAAACACCCCCCCCCCCCTAGTATAATAGCCCTCCTTCCCCTCCTGTAATTCCCAACTCTTAAAACCCTGCTGATCTGTGTAAATCTTCTTGTTTTCTGACTTATACGCCATCCATAGCAGAAGTTACGCTGCAGGTGACCCCGACAAGTGCTTGTGTGTATTTACGCGTTGGTTTTAGTTCAAAACTGTTTATTGATTTTCGTAGTGTATATACCAAATTATACATGTCAGTTTCAATTAAACATAGAACATCCAAACTCAAACATTTAACCACAACCCAAATGCCTACCATGGCTATTAGTTTGTGTCTTGAATTCTGCGCATAGCTGAGTGCTATACTCTGTACACTCAGCTAAGAGATTAACAATTCTCTACCCTCATCCCATCTCAAGGGAAAGTCCCCCAGCCATTCCCCACAGAGAGGTGGGGCATATCATGGCTTCAGACTTATCCATATTAATTTTAAAACCAGAAAAACTCCCATACTTCTGAATGAATCGAAGACGATGTAAGACGTTGCTTGGAGCAGCCTCTTACTTATAGATCTTTCCATTGTATAAACAGCTTCTTCCTCTTCAAGATGCTTCTTGTCCCGTTGGCAATCCTTGCAGTAATGTGACTTGTGCTATAGCAACCGTATCCAACAACTGTATCCCATTCTGAAGAACCCTGCCAGCACAATGGATTATAGAGTGAGTCACAATGCACTGTGACTCACCTCTGGGCGGATGAGTCACAGTGCATCGCAGGGTGTCAATCAAGCAGTGTTGCCAACCTTGCTTATTTACCGCAAGATTGGGATTCTTTTCCTAATCATTCGCATTTTGTTTTTCCGATTTGCGGGTTGCTTTTAATTGGGCTATTTTTCCTGCCACTCGTGTTTTTTTGGGCTTGTTGGGCGGGACTTGTGCTCTGATGTTGCAGTAATTGGCTGCTGCTGAGATGAAGCCTGTCCATAGCAAGCGCACCCTAAATTATTGCAGCAGTAAGCCAATCAGAGCGGCAAACCTTCACAGGAGATAGACCCAACACCAGCACGGCATGCACAAACGTCGCACATGGGCAGACCTGGAAGGCCAGCACGGCATTGCAGCAAGCAACAGAGAAGGAATCTTCTGACTGTGCAGCTACAGCCAGGTATCAGGAGGGGAGGAATTAGTATGTTGGGAGGGGGAAATGAGAAGGGGGCCACAGATGTGCTCAGAGGGGGTAGGGAGGGGGAATCAGTGTGAGGGGGCCAGGGATGTGCTTATTTATTTTATTTATTTTAAGTTTTTCTATACCGGCATTCGCGAAAAATATCGCATCATGTCGGTTTACAATTAACAAGTGGATAGGGAACAAAAGGCAAAAAATAACATTGATCTTAGTAATAATAATAATAATAATAATAATAATAATAATAGTAGTAAAAAAACATTAAACAAGAGAAGGCTAAGGAATGCAGTTACAATAAAACAAGGGAGTAATAACTTGGATCAGAGAACAGAAGCAGGGGTTTAAATAGAGAGAACAAATATGCCAGACAATGTGCTTAAAGCATTGATGAATTGCCCTTATGAGGTAGGGCTATTAATTACCATGACTAAGGTAAAGTCTGAGCAACTAGTTAATAATGGAATAGAGGGGGGAATGAGCATGAGAGAATTGAGGGGGGAATGGAATGGGATTTGAGGGGGGAATGGGAATTGAGGGGGGAATGGGAATGGAATAGAGGGGGGAATGAGCATGAGGGAATTGAAGATGTGTTTGTAGGGGGTGGGAGAGGGGAATGTGTTTGTAGGGGGTGGGAGAGGGGAAGATGTGTTTGTAGGGGGTGGGAGAGGGGAATCAGTGTGTGGGAGGCCAGGGATGGGCTTGGAGAGGGGGTGGGGAGAGGGGAATGCGTGTGTTGGGGCCAGGGATGTGCTCAGAGGATGGAATGAGTGTGAGGGGCTGGTGTTTATTAATTTGTTCTACTCCACTTGATTTCATCTAGTTTTGTTTTCTCATTTTTTCTCCCTGCAGCAGATCACCTTTATAAAAAAATCCTTATTTTGACAAAAAGAAAGCTTTTCCATACCTGCTGACTACAGGTAAAAAATGTGACATGGAAACTTGTAATGCTATTTTTTTTATTTGTTCTACACCACTTTTGCTTTCATCTAATTTTGCTTTTTTTTTTTCTTTCATTTTTTCTCCCTGCAGAAGATCATCTCTGTAAGAAAGCCTGTCCATACCTACTGTTTCTATCCTTGGCTGCTACACTACTAAAAGGTTTTGATCTATTATGGCAAAAGTAAAGAACTGGGCTAAGTACGGTAAAAAGTACTGCAAAGTGTAGGAAGAGGAACGTAAACTAAAAGCATGGATTCAGCCTGTTTTCAGCAATGAGAGCAAGGCTATGTGCAAATTTTGTAAGTGTGACATTTGTGCACAACATGCAGACCTTCTGCAACATGCTAAAACAGAGAAACATGCAAAACGTTAAGCTCATTTGTCATATATGTGCCTCACAGACATTGGTGTTTCAATTTCACGTGTTTTGGGCTTTTTTTGGGCTTGTTATTTGGAGAAAAAAAAGTGCTTGTTCTTTCATGAAAACCTGACAACCCTGCAATCAAGTGTTCAGTCTGCTTTGATCTTCAAGGAGACAGCACAACTACAGCTTCTTGGGGAAAGCTAAGGAGAAAAAAAAGTGTATTTTATCCTTATTTCAGAGGGCTTCTTGCATATATTTTCTGTGTTTGGTGTAGTGCTAGACTTTTATTATCTATATTGTCCTAGATTTTGATATTGCTGTATTAAACTGTTGTGGGTTTGTTTAAGCAAAAAAAACTAAAAAAAAAAAGGGGAGGAGGCTCTTCAGCTCTGGGCAGGTGAGTCACAGTGCATTGCAGGGGGGTCAATCAAGTGTTCAGTCTGCTTTGATCTTCAAGGAGACAGCACAACTACAGCTTCTTGGGAAGAGCTAAGGAAAAAGCTAAACTTAGCTAGCCTATCTGGGGGAGGGTCTGTAAAAAATCAATAGCAGATACAGTGTTCAGTGAACAGCCCTGGCCAAGTGTTAACTGTCTAACTCCCTCACACCCTGCCCCTGGGGTTGTCTTTCTGATATAGGCTGCCTGAATACATAATTGATAATTAGATCATTTGAAAATGTGGTCATTCCTCAGGTGTTATCCATCAAATAAATCTACCAAAATGAGGTCTATCCAGTGTAACTATTGTGGAGCCTTGATTATGAGGAAATCATATGGAAACTTAGAGCTTGCCCCATTTGATTAGAACTCTCTTCCCTCAAAAAGGAGCTGGCTAAAGCTAAAGCAGAATTAGCTGCAATAAAGAAAGTTTCACCCACTTCACAGAATTCTAAAATTAATTCCTCATTACCACAAAAAAAACAAAACTCAAAGAAAAAGAGGTTTACAGTGGGCTCAGGTAGGATAAGTCCTGTGACCCACAGACACCCATTCTACACAATTGTGCAGCCCACGTCTCTCCCCCCCCCCCCCCCCCCACTCCCCACTTATACAGGGTGACAAGGAACCCACAAATCAACATGATTACGGTGGGCTCTGGTAGAGTAAGACCAGTGATGCAGAAACACACACTCTCTCAAGTGACACAAGTACATAATGCCTTATCTGTATCACATAAGTATAAAGCTCTGGTGAAAGAGATTGACATGGTATCTGAAAAGAAAGAAGAAACCCAATGCATACAGAAATTCCAAAATACAACCAATAACCAAAGAAGAAAGCTCATTGTGCTAGGTGACTCTGTCATCAGAGTGTTATGGTTAAGCGGTGTTTGGGTGAATTCTTGGGTACTGTGGCAGATGACTATGCCCACGGGGAGAAGCCCTGTGAGGCACCACAGTACTAGGCTAAATGCAGGATGCACAAACACAGTGTTAGTTCTTTTATTGTACAGCTTGAAGTATACCACCAAAGGTGGCAGTAGTGATATAGTCTGGATGTAGCAGTCTCAGGACCCTCGGCAGAGGGAAGATTTCTCATCCCGTTGGTATAGGAGAATTCCAGTGTAGGTTTATCAGCAAGGCAGTACTGTGGAGGAGATAGACTGAGAGTTAGATTACTCACTAGGTGGTTGCTGTAGGTATGCAATTCCACCAGGTTGAAGAAGATGGTACAGGCACCAAGGCAGGGAGAACAGGCCCTCCAGGAGCGAGTACCTGATCCCTGTAAGGTGCCTGAAATAAAGCAGAGGGCCCCCAAGGAGCGGGTACTCAGGTTAGCAATTACCCTGAAGGGCAGAGAGAGAGCTTCCAGCGGTAGCACGGAAGTGGCAGAATAGGTTAGACCAGCCGAGACCAATCTGTTGCTAACTCAACGACCTAGCAAATTAGTACAAGCTATATACCCGGATGGCATGACGTCAGTAGAGGGGAATGCCCCCGAGGTTCATGCCAATGCTGGAATAAAGACGTGGGTGGCATGCGCGTGTGCACCCTAGTAGGCCCTTTGGAGGAGCATGGCAGGAGGCAGCACCATAGCCGTTCTGGGAATGCCGAAGAGGTCGGCTTGTAGACGTGGCGGTAGCCATTTTCCCAAGGTAAGCGGGAGGAGCCGTGAACAAGGTGAGGCAAATGGGGCGAAGCCGTCTAGCACCAACGGATGCAACACAGAGGCACTAATTTGGGAACTCTTCTAGAGAGAAACACTACAGTTAAATGCCTCCCAGGATCATCGGCCGGCAGAAATGCCTTTCAGATAGTCAAAACGATCCAAGAAGAAAGTAAAGACTCTAAAGCTGATATCATCCATCTGAGAACCAACGACCTTGCTAGTAACAGCATCCAAGTGGTACAGAGAGACTTCCAGTCTCTATTGAAGCAGATTAGTCATATGGCGACAATCATCAGGGAAAGGGGAAGGAGAGACTAAGCCATATTGAAAACTTCAATGTATGGCTCAAATCCTGGTGTAAGGAACAAAGTTTTGGATTTATTGGGGGCTGGGGCCGTGTATGGAACAACAAAAAGAGATGGCTTACATCTCTCTGTGGCAGGAAAAAGGATCTTAAGAGATAAATTCAAATCCTATGTCATAAGGCATTTAAACTAGAAGCCAGGGGTGGTAGAAAGAAATTAGAATGTCACCCCCAAATACAAATGCAATGGAAAAGGGTGAAGTGGATATCAAAACTCAACTAAATAAGTCACAGCAGGAGTCCAAGAAAAGCAGTAACCTGAACGAGAAAACCTGGAAAACTATGAGCACAAATGCTCATAGTTTGGGCAATAAAATCCCAGATCTGCAAGCCCTAATGGTGGAGGCGGACTTGGACATTGTTGCTGTCACAGAGATGTGGTTCACAGAATCTCATGATTGGGATACGGCAATACCGGGCTATAATTTATTAAGGAAAGACAGAGAGGACAGGAAACAAGGAGAAGTGGCTCTTTATGTCAGAAACAATATCCAAGCAACTGAGCTACAAGGAAGATGGGGCAAAGAAGAAGCACTATGGGCTGACCTAAAAAAAGATGATGGGGCATCAGTTTTTATTGGAGTGGTTTACAGGCCTCCAAATCAAATGGAAGAGCTTGACAAAGATCTGGTTGAAGACATCTAAAAGATGGGAAAAAAGGGAGAAGTGGTGATTATTGGATATTTTATTCTGCCAGATGTAGACTGGAGAATCCCTTCTGCAGAATCTAACAGTAGTAGAGAGATAGTGGATGCCCTGCAAGGGGCTCTGTTCAAACAAATGGTAATGGAACCCACGAGGGATGGAGCTATACTTGATTTAGTTCTCACTAATGGAGTATTCTGGATCAAGAAAACATCTGTGCTTTTTCCTATCCAGACAGCTAAAATATTTCTCCAATCAGTCCTCACGACAAAGATTCTTTAAGTTTGAAATTATTTATTGCACATGTAATTTTTCATTACTTACAATTGTTGCATCTCAAACGTTTGCCCCAAGGCAGAGATCTTTGGTAGCTGGAGACAGGGTGGAAGGAAGGAGAGGGAGGTCTCTTGGGTTGCAGGAGTTAGTTTATGGTAGAGGTAGGAAGCATAGGAGATATAAGTCTGATTTGCAGTAAAAGAAAAGGTAAAAACTCAATCGTTTCACAGGGTTATACAGGATGCTGCTGCTCAAAAGCAAGCGTGGCCAGAACTGGTTCTCTTCAAGAGCTGCTAAAGGAAATGCCTCCATAAGCTGCGGGCGGGGGCAAGGTCCAATGGCAGCGAGCCTAAGACCCATGTGACCCGGGGGGGGGGCATGAAGGGCAGTTCCTTGAGCTTATAAGGCACCTAGGAGGACTCATGTTAGATTGAGGGGTAATCAAGCTCATTCCAAAGTGAGAGAAAGTAAAGGGGGGAGGGCGCTTCTCTTAACGGCAAGGCTCCTCTTAAAGGCGAAAGCTCACAGATTTTATCATGGGTTACAAAAAGTGTTTCAGTATCAAGAATCCTCAGAAGGGAGGGGCTGCACTAAACACAGTTAAGCTACAGTATATACAAATACAAATATGTACCCACTGCTGGGGACAGAACACTCCCCATCTGGTATCACAAAATACCACTATATCAGTTCTTATATCATTATGCAACAGTGCAAAGTTCATTATAACTGGATCTTTCGACATTCAGGGAAGTTCACGATCATCTCGGTCTCTCAGTTATCCAGGCGACGTCTTCTTCAAAGGGTTTCACCAAGCTGAAATGAAAGACAGACAACACAAAGCGAGAAAGAGTCTCTGGAGTGGACAACAGTCCACGGAGTTCAAATCTCTTCATGCGGCATGAGGAGCACCACCTCATTGATGGGCCTGTAGAAGACCTTGGCTGTCCCTTGGTTCACAGTCTTTACTTCAATCTTGCGAACACATCCGTAGTTTCCAGGATAAGTCTTGACGCCGAGTCCCAGAGGCCAGCTGTTGCGTTGAACTTGGCTGTTTTTGAGAAGGACAAGGTCGCCTTCTCGGATGTTGGGTTTGTTGGATTGCCACTTGCTTCGATACTGGAGAGTCGGCAAGTACTCTTTCTTCCAACGACTCCAAAAGGAGTTGGCAAGTTTTGGACTTGTTTCCATTGACACCTGTAGAGCTCCCCGACATCAAAGTCTGCACGTGGCACAGGAATGTCAATAGTCTTTTGCGTTAAAAGCATGACAGATGTAATGTTCGGCTCTTTAAAGGTTCCTATGAAGTCGGATCCACAGTCGGAGCGGGTCTGAGTGGCTGAACCCCAGAGTTGAGCATACATGGAACCTTCTTGTCTGGTGGTAGATGTAGCCCAGTGCTACTTTGCTGTCCATGTAAAGATGGATAGCATCAATTTGCATGTCCATTTCGACTGTTATTAACTCCACTATTTCCACTGCTAGCACCGCTCCACATAATTCCAGACGTGATATGGTGTAGTTTGGCTGTGGTGCTAAATTGGCTTTGCTGAAGATGAAGCCTACATGCACTATCCCTTCTGCATCTGTCACTCTCAAAAGTGCCACCGTAGCTGTGGTCTTCACAGATGTGTCAGAGAAAATGCAGATATCTTTGCAGCTGGTTGTATTGAGCAATATTGGGACATAAGTATGTGGAACTGTTCAAGCACTTTTAGGGAGCTCTTCTATTTTTCCCATTCTGGCTCCATTGCTTGAGGTAGTAGGGTGTCCCACTTGGTGGTACTTGATGAGAGTTCTCTTAACAAGGCTCTTCCTCGTATCGTGACTGGAGCCACAAATGCCAGTGGATCATACAGGCTGTTGACTACGGACAAAACACCTCGACGAATATACGGTTTATCTTGAGTTGAGACTTGGAATGTGAAGACGTTTCTCTTTACATCCCAATTTAATCCAAGGCTTCGTTGGAGAGGAGGTGTGTCTACTCTCAGGTCCAGGTTCTTCAAGTCTTTGACATGATCGTCTGAAGGAAATGCTCTCATTACTCCAGAACTATTTGAGGCTATTTTGTGGAGCCTTAGATTGGCACCTGCCAGCATTGCTTTTGTCGTCCTTATTAAATTGATTGCTTCCTCTGCAGTAGGTGAAGACTTTAGTCCATCATCTACATAGAAGTCTCTTTCCACAAGGTGTCTGGCATCTGTGCCATACTCTTATTCTCCTTCTTGGACTGTCCTTCTGAGCCCGTATGTGGCTACTGCGGGTGATGGACTATTACCGAAGGTGTGCACTCGCATCCGGTACTCCACAATCTCCTTATTGATGTCGTTGTCGCAGTACCACAGGAATCTTAGGTAATTTCTGTAGTCTTGGTGCACGACAAAGCAGTAGAACATTTGTTGTATGTTGGCTGTCACAGCGACTGCTTCTTTTTGGAAGCGGATCACTACACCTAAGAAGTTATTGATCATGTCAAGTCCCGTGAGAAGCATATTGTTGAGTGAGAATCCATGGAACCGTGCACTGGAATCAAAGACGATCTGGATCTGGCCCGGCTTCTGCTGATGGTATACACTGAAGGTAGGCAAGTACCAACACTCTTCACCATCCCTTAAGGGTGGAGCTAGCTCTGCATGGCCATTGTCCAACATGTCGTTCATGAAGTTAATGAAGTGTTGTTTCGTCTCCGGTTTCTTTTCCAGAGTTTTCTGCAGTGCTTGTTCTCTGTTATTAGGGAGTCGAAGTCTGGGTGTCTGGAATGGTAGAGGAGCCACCCAGCTATTTGATTCATCCATAAAGAACTCTTTATTTATAATTCTTAAGAATTCTCTGTCTTCTACAGAGAGAGTAGGTTTGTCATCATCCTTGGTCCCCTAGATGTTCTTCTGCATCTGATGGGGAAGTGATATGACAGGTAGCTGAATTGAGGTTCGGTTCCTCGCAGCTTAAGATGTCCTTGGTGCTTAGATGGTTAGGACATGGTTCAAATAGAGTAGGACGTCCATACTCTAAGACACTCATAGTGTATGCATGAATGCTTGGTCTCCTTGTTTGATTCAAGCAGACATCGCCGACTATCACCCATCCCAAGGTGAGTCGATAAGCGTAGGGAGCGGTTGGCGGGCCATTACATATCTCCAGGACCTTGATCAGTGCTGGTATGTCTCTGCCCAATAACAGCAAGATTTCTGCTTCCGGATCTAGTGGTGGGAGCTGATGCATTATGGACTTTGATGTGAATGGTATCGAGCAGCTTCTGGTGTAGGAATCTCATCTCTGTGGTCAGGCATCTGGTCGCACTCGATGAGCATGGGCAAGTTTGACTTGTTGCTGCCATCTATCGCCTCTATTACATATCCGCTTGCTCTCCTCCCTGTCACTCAGGTAACCCCTGAGCAGGTTTTGAGGTTGTACGGAGAGTAGTGGTCATGGATATTGAACAAGTCAAAGAATTCTGGCCTTGCCAGAAATCTGTTGCTCTGCTCATCTATGATGACATACATTTTGACTGCCTTTTCAGTTTGCTCTTTGGGATACACTCTAGCCAAGCATATTTTTGTGCAGGATTTCTTGTTGTTGTTTCTCCCGCACACTTGTGTGCATTTAGGGATCACTTCAGGTTCTGGCATTTGTTCTGCCCTTTCCTCTCTGCCGTGGTTTGAACTAGGGTGTGAGGTTCCCAAAGGATGAAGTTTTGCTTAGGGATGTGAATCGTTTTTTCATGATTTAAAATATCGTCCGATATATTTTAAATAGTCAAAAATCGTTAGAGCCGCGATACAATAACAATTCCCCCGATTTATCGTCAAAAAATCGTAAATCAGGGGAAGGGGGAGGGCGGGAAAACCGGCACACTAAAACAACCCTAAAACCCACCCCGACCCTTTAAAATAAATCCCCCACCCTCCTGAACCCCCCAAAATGCCTTAAATTACCTGGGGTCCAGAGGGAGGGTCCCGGTGTGATCTTTTACTCTTGGGCCTCCGGTGCGTTGTAGAAATGGCGCCGGCGCTACCTTTGCCTTGTCATTTGACAGGTCAAAGGTAGCGCCGGCGCCATTTTGTTTTTTGTCCCCCGACGTCAGGAGCGTAGGAGATCGCTCCCGGACCCCCAGGGACTTTTGGCCAGCTTGGGGGGGCCTCCTGACCCCCACAAGATTTGCCAAAAGTCCAGCGGGGGTCCGGGAACGACTTCCTGCACGCGAATCGTTTTTCTGTACGGAAAATGGCGCCGGCCATACGGGGGCGGATTTTCAGAGCCCTGCTCAAGTAAATCCGCCCAAAACCGGGCGGATTTACGCGAGCAGGGCCCTGCGCGCCGGTAAGCCTATTTTACATAGGCCTACCGGCGCGCGCAGAGCCCCGGGACTCGCGTAAGTCCCGGGGTTTTCGGAGGGGGCGTGTCGGGGGGCGGGTCCGAACCGTGCGGCGTTTTCGGGGCGTGTCGGGAGCGTTCCGGGGGCGGGGCTACGGCCCGGGGCGGCCCGGGGGCGTGGCCGCGCCCTCCGGACCCGCCCCCAGATTGCGTCCCGGCGCGCTAGCGGCCCGCTGGCGCGCGGGGATTTACGTCTCCCTCCGGGAGGCGTAAATCCCCCAACAAAGGTAAGGGGGGGGTTTAGACAGGGCCGGGAGGGTGGGTTAGGTAGGGGAAGGGAGGGGAAGGTGAGGGGAGGGCAAAAGAAAGTTCCCTCCGAGGCCGCTCCGATTTCGGAGCGGCCTTGGAGGGAACGGGGGTAGGCAGCGCGGCTCGGCGCGCGCCGGCTATACAAAATCGATAGCCTTGCGCGCGCCGATCCAGGATTTTAGTGGATACGCGCGGCTCTGCGCGTATCTACTAAAATCCAGCGTACTTTTGTTTGCGCCTGGAGCCCAAACAAAAGTAGGCTATTCGCGCTCCTTTTAAAATCCGCCCCACGGTGTATGGCCGGCGCCATTTTGTACGGAAAAACGATTTGCGTGCAGGAAGTCGTTCCCGGACCCCCGCTGGACATTTGGCAAGTCTTGTGGGGGTCAGGAGGCCCCCCCAAGCTGGCCAAAAGTCCCTGGGGGTCCAGCGGGGGTCTGGGAGCGATCTCCTACACTCCTGATGTCGGGGGACAAAAAAAACAAAATGGCACCGGCGCTACCTTTGCCCTGTCATATGACAGGTCAAAGGTAGCGCCGGCGCCATTTCTACAACGCACCGTAGGTCCGAGAGTAAAATATCACACCGGGACCCTTCCTCTGGACCCCAGGTAATTTAAGGCATTTTGGGGGGGTTCGGGAGGGTGGGGGATTTATTTTAAAGGGTCGGGTGGGTTTTAGGGTTGTTTTAGTGTGCCCGAGAGTGGAAGATCACACTGGGACCCCCCCCACTGGACCCCAGGTAATTTAAGGCATTTTGGGAGGGTTCGGGAGGGTGGGGGATTTATTTTAAAGGGTCGGGGTGGGTTTTAGGGATGTTTTAGTGTGGCGGTTTTCGATTTACACAATTTACACGATATTTAAAAAACCCAAACTGCGACGATCCGATTCCCTCCCCCTCCCAGCCGAAATCGATCGTTAAGAAGATCGATCACAGGATTCACATCTCTAGTTTTGCTCCGTCAGGGTGCAGCGCGCTATCATGTTGGTCACTCCTGCACTCCGAACACTTAATGGCTATTTTACAGTCTTTAGCCATGTGGTTAAATGAAGAACAGCACCGGTAGCAAATTCTGTACTTTTTTAACAGTTCATTGCGCTCTTTCAAAGGCTTCCCTTTGAATCCTCGACACTTTCTGAGTGGGTGAGGTTTCTTTTAGGGATGTGCATCCGTTTTCCACGGATTTGTAATCTGCAACTTATTTTTTCCTATCTGTTAAATACCTGGGGAGGCGAAACGCATCGTGACTCCCCACATATTAAACAGATTTCTGTTTTATTCGGCCTAAATAAAAATGTAAACCCCCCCCCCCACCCTCCTGACCCCCCCAAGACTTACCAAAACTCCCTGGTGGTCCAGCGGTGGGGTCCGGGAACTCACTCAGACCCTCGGTGCTAGTTTCATCATGGCGCCGATAGCCTTTGTCACAGGGGCTACCGGTGCCATTGGCCAGCCCCTGTCACATGGTAGGAGCACAAGATGGCGCCGATGGCCATGTGACAGGGGCTGACCAATGGCACCGTAGCCCCTGTGACAAAGGCTATCGGCGCCATGATGAAAATAGCACCGAGGGTCTGAGTGAGTTCCCGGACCCCACCGCTGGACCACCAGGGAGTTTTGGTGAGTCTTGGGGGGGGGGGGGGGGGTCAGGAGGGTGGGGGAGTTTAAATTTTTATTTAGGCCGAATTAAACAGAAATCTGTTAAATACATGGGGAGTCACGATGCGTTTTGCCTCCCCACGTATTTAACAGATAGCAAAAAATAAGTTGCGGATTTCAAATACGTGGAAAACGGATGCACATCCCTACTTTCGGGAAGGAGTATAGTCACCAGAACAGTACAGGAGGCAGAAGTTGTGTTACCTAGAGTTAGCTCCCTGACTATCCCTAGGTCCAGGCGTTTCCTGGCCGCTCAGCACACCGAGCAAGGAAGTGACTCTTGCCACCACAATATAGGCACAGACCCTGGACATGACATCTTCTTTCCTCTTGAGAAATTTCACCCTGGCCCAACTGCATGGGTTCTGCATCTTGATTACCTGGAGAGGCAGAAGAGGAGGGCACTGGTCGAGAAGGTGTGGTTCCAGAGCTCCCGAGTCTCTGAGCGGACTTCCCCTCCCAGAACCGGCATTGGATCCGGCGGTCCACTCGATCTGCCAAATCGATAAGTCCGTTCAGGTCGTCCCGGAGATCTCTGGCTGCCAGCTCATCTTGGAGTCTTGAGGAGAGACCCTCCAGGAATATGCTGTGAAGGCTGTCATTCCCCTAGTTCAACTCAGCTGCAAGTGTCTGGAATTCCACTGCATACTCGGAAAGGGGCCGGTTACCCTGGCGTAGCTGAAGTAATTCTGAGGCAGCCGAAGGCCTACGGGAGGGCTCATTGAAGATCTATCGGAAGGTTGCGACAAATTGCACCAGGTTAGCCAGGTGGGAGTCCTGACGCTCCCATAGTGAAGAGGCCCATGCCAGGGGTTTCCCATCCAACAATGAAATGATGTAGCTAGTCTTGATCCAATCCGTGGGAAACTGGGATGGCAGTAGGTTGGACCGAATGAAACATTGATTAAGAAATCCTTGGCATAGCTTTGCCTCCCCAGAGTACTGTGAGAGTGCTGGCAATTGTGGGGCATGGCCGGTCTGATATCGGCCACGGCTACGGATATGGGGGGGGGGGGGGGGGCTGAGTGCGGCAGCTCCATCAATCCGATCAGCTAATCTCTGCACGGTCGTCATCAGGGAGTCAATGCAGATTTGCTGTTGTTGCAACCTCTATGCAATCCCCGGAATGGCTTTCAAGCCCATGGCATCCGCCGGGTCCATGGCCTTGCAAACTGTTAGAAGCGTGGACACTTGAGTCGGCTGAGATGGATGGTGATGCACTGTGGGAACCCATGGTGGACGTCGCAGCCAGGAGGCAGCACTGAGATGACCCCGGAAAGCTTCACCCTAGGAAGCCTGCGGTCCCCCTAGGAGAAGCCCATGAGGACCCGAACCACTGGGACTTAGGCGAGATCCTCTGCGACCGAGGACCAGAAGCGATAGACCAGGGAAGCAGCCAACACCAGGAGGTTGATGAAGACTTCATCCTTGGAAGCCCGCAGTCCCCCCGGGAGGAGCCCATAAGGACCCGAGCCACTTTGTCTTAGGCGAGGCCCCCTGGTGGGTGAAGAATTGGATACCTGTGGATGAAGAGAAGCCAAAAACTGGAGTCCAGCCAGGGACGGACGCTGAAGCCAGAGGTCAGTGGACGAGCCAAGGTCAGAAGCCAGAAGTCAGAAGCCAAAGACAAAGCCAAGGATGGAAGCTGAAGCCAGAAGTCAGTGGATGAGCCAAGGTCGGAAGCCAGTAGTCAGAAGCCGAAGACCAGATCAGGGATCCAAAGCAGCAACTAGGAGCTCTAAACTGAGTGAACCTTGTTGCAAGGCAAAGCTTAGAGTCAACTGCAGGGTTTAAATAACCCTGCAGCATCTGACGTCATCCCTGGGGCTGTGCTCTGTTTTCCTGCACTGGCCCCTTTAAACCCGGAGCCCCTGCGCACGCAAGTGCCTAGGGGGCGGGGCCAGACACGGAGGATCGGCGGTGTCTCCCTCGAGGAGGGAACGCCGCGGCAGGAGCCAGGTCGGGCCTAGATGGCCGAAGAGAAGTTCCTGCGGCCCAGGCCAGCCCCGAGGTAGGTGGAGGGACCGGGGCACGGCCCGGGACCATAACACTTGCACTGAGCACCTGGTGATGATAAGCACTTTGGGGGAAGGGTGCCAGGTGGGGAAGGAGTGTTCACTTTGATTTTACAAGGCGAAGGTGGGCCTCAGGAGAGCACCTTCATTAAAACTGAAAAACGTTTTGCCACCTGACTGGTGGAGTTATGGCATAAGGGAGAGAAGTCCACACTGGATAGAATAACTTCTTTCACTGAGATAGAGCATCTCATGATACTCTGACTGCCGCAGCAGAGGCAAAAAAAGAAAGAATCCTAGAGAAACAGGAAAAACAGTGAGAAAAATAATAGAAAGAATAAGAAGGAATGGAAGAAAGGGAGGAGAGAGAGAGAGAAAGAGGAGTAAGGAAAATGGAGGAAAAACCTATAACAGCAAGAGATACAAAAGGAGAGCTCAGCAAGCACCACTGCAGAGGAAGCCAAAAAGCAGTGCTAGTTTTCTAGACCCTTTTATTTTTGGGGGCCTCCGACTTAATATCACTATGATATTGTAGGAGGGTGTACAGGTTAAAGCACCATCCTTAAGTTTTTAACTTGTACACTCTATGGTAAAATTTCTTTTACCGGCCTATCTTCTTTCCAGCTTGTTGCAAGCTTCCAAGTTCTCTCCCCCTGTTGATTGTAACTTTGACTTATTCCTACTTATTGTTATCTTTCGTTTACGTGAATTTGTTACTCTAGTTTTTCCCTTTGTTAAATTGTAAACCGATCCGATATGGTAATTTACTATGAAGGTCGGTATAAAAAACTGTTAAATAAATAAAATAAATAAATAAATAAGTACACTTACTCCATGCTGTCTATGGTTAACGCCTGCCTTTGGGCAGGCATTAATTTCTGAGAGTAAAATGTGCGGCTTGGCTGCACATTTTACTTTCAGTATCCCAGGAGGCTAACTAATAGGCTCATCAACATGCATTTGCATGTGATGAGTGCTATTAGTTTTCGCGAGTTTGGCCGTGCGTTTTCAAGGTGCTATGACCCCTTACAGTATAAGGGGTAATATTAGACACACGTCGAAAATGCGTGGCCAAACGGGTGCTAAGTGGTGCGCTCAGCTGAATGCACCATACTGAACTGGCCTATATGGTAGGGCCACTAAGCAATAGTGATTATAATGCAATCAAATTAGACATAATCACTGTAGGGAGACATTAGGTAAAACTACTATAGTAGCATATAACTTTAAAAGGAAGACTATGATAAAATGAAGAAATTAGAGAAAAAAGATAAAAGATAAAAGAAGCAGTTGCAAGGGCTAAATGTTTGCATGAGGCATTTATAAATTGTATTCTATGAATTTTAAAAAATCGAAGAAAGACCAAATGACTACCAACATGGCTTAATGTTGAGGTAAAGGAAACAGTTAAAGCTAAAAAGGCATTATTCAAACAATGGAAAGAAGACACAAATACTGAAAATAGGCAAGTGCATAAGTCTTGACAAGTTAGATGTAAAACAAAGACTTTGAAAACAAGCTTTCCAGTGAAGCAAAAACTAATAACAACTTTGACTAAGGGGCAAAAGAGGTTTTCAAGGAGGACAAAGAAATAACAGAAAAACTGAATAAATTCCTGGCCTTTTTGGAGGAGGATGTTGGCAACATACCCACACCTGAAAAATTCTTTAATGATGGGGATTCTGAGAAACTAAAACAATTCTTTGTGACAATGAAGGATGTAATAGATCAGAATGACAAACTAAAGAGTAACAAATCACCAGGACTAGATGGCATCCACCCCAGATTATAACAGAACTAAAACATGAAGTTGATAACCTGTTACTAGTAATCTGTAACTTATCATCTACAACAACCACTATTCCTGAAGACTGGAATGTGACCAATGTGATGCTGATTTTTAAGAAGGGCTCCAGGAGTGATCTAGGAAACTATAGACTAGGGAGCCTGATGTTGGTGCTGGGCAAAATGTTAGCGATTCTTGAAATTACTGGCCATATAGATAGACATGGCTTAATGGGGAAGAGTGAACATGACTTTTGCAAGGGGAAGTTTTGTCTTACCAATTCTTTAGATTTTTTGAAGGTATAAATAAATATGAGGATAAAGGTGAGCCAGTTGATAAAGAGTATTTGGATTTTCAGAAAGAATTTAATAAAATCCCCCATGAGAGACTCCTCAGGAAATTACAGTTCCATGGGGTAAGAGGCAGTGTTCTATTGTGGATTGGTAACTGGTTAAAAGTCCAGAAACATAGGGTAGGAGTAAATGGTTTGTTTTCCTCATGGAGAAGCTCATTAGTGGAATACCATAGGGACCTATGATGTTTAACATATTCATAAATGATTTTAAAAAGGGAATGATGAGTGAGGTGATCAGATTTGCTGATGATACAAAATTATCAATGGTTTGCAAGGAACTGCAGAAAGAACTTGTAAGATTAACAGACTGGGCAACTGAATGGCAAATGAAATTTAATGTGGAAAAGTACAATAGGGAAAAATAATTCAAACTATAGGTCCATTATAGTGGGTTCTGTATTGGGAGTCACTTCTCAGGAAAAGGACAATGCATTGAAATACTCAGCTCAGTGTGCAGTGATGGTCAAATCAAACGGAGTGTTAAGAATGATTAAAAAGGAATGGAGAATAAAATGAAAAATATAATATTGTCTCTGTATCGAGCCATGATATGACCATACCTTGTGTATTGGATACATTGGAGGCTGGGGACATGTATGGAACACTAAAAGACTATATAGTAAGGATGGCCTACATTTGTTGGTGGCAGGAGAGATGATGCTAAGCGAGAAACACAGTGTTGCGTAGGAGGTGGATCCTTGGGCTGAGGTGGGGTTGACACAACCCATAGGCAAGGGCCTATGGATCCCCACCATCAGCAGGCAGAGTGCGGGCAAAGGTAGCGCCGGTGCCATTTTGAATATTGGCAATACGGCGCGAGTGCAGGAGGTCGCTCCCGGACCCCCGCTGGACTTTTGGCAAGTCTTGTGGGGGTCAGGAGACCCCCCCCAAGCAGTCCAGCGGGGGTCCGGGAACGATCTCCTGCACTCGTGATGTCATGACGTCGGGTGTCAGGAACCAAAATGGCGCCGGCGCTACCTTTGCCCTGTCATATGGTAAGGGCAAAGGGCCACCGGCGCCATTTCTATTAACGCAGCCGTGGCCCGAGAGCGGGAGATCGCGGGAGATCGTGCCGGGACCCCCCCCACTTGACCCCAGGTAATTTAAAACATTTTGGGGGGGTTCGGGAGGGTGGGGGATTTGTTTTAAAGGGTCGGGGTGGGTTTTAGGGTTGTTTTGGTGTGCCGGTTTTCCCGCCCTCCCGCAATTTACGATTTTTAATGATTAAAAAAAAAAAAAAACCAAACATGACGATCAGATTTCCCTCCCCCCCAGCCAAAATCGATCATTAAGACGATCGATCACACGATTCGCATCCCTAGTAACCAGCATGGAGTGGCAGTTACTACCCTTAACAGAATGCATGGGGGTAACCTGCATGGAGTGACAGTTACTACCTTTAACAGAATGCATGGGGGTAACCTGCATGGAGTGGCAGTTACTACCCTTAACAGAATGCATGGGGGTAACCTGCATGGAGTGGCAGTTACTACCCTTAACAGAATGCATGGGGGTAACCTGCATGGACTGGCAGTTACTACCCTTAACAGAATGCATGGGGGTAACCTGCATGGAGAGGCAGTTACTACCCTTAACAGAATGCATGGGGGTAACTTGCATGGAGTGGCAGTTATTACCCTTAACAGAATGCATGGGGGTAACCTGCATGGAGTGGCAGTTACTACCCTTAACAGAATGCATGGGGGTAACCTGCATGGAGTGGCAGTTACTACCCTTAACAGAATGCATGGGGGTAACCTGCATGGAGTGGCAGTTACTACCCTTAACAGAATGCATGGGGGTGACTTGCATAGAGTGGCAGTTACTACCCTTAACAGAATGCATGGGGGTGACTTGCATAGAGTGGCAGTTACTACCCTTAACAGAATGCATGGGGGTAACTTGCATGGAGTGGCAGTTACTACCCTTAACAAAATGCATGGGGGTAACTTGCATGGAGTGGCAGTTACTACCCTTAACCAAATGCATGGGGGTAACTTGCATGGAGTGGCAGTTACTACCCTTAACAGAATGCATGGGGGTAACTTGCATGGAGTGGCAGTTACTACCCTTAACCAAATGCATGGGGGTAACTTGCATGGAGTGGCAGTTACTACCCTTAACAGAATGCATGGGGGTAACCTGCATGGACTGGCAGTTACTACCCTTAACAGAATGATTGGGGGTAACCTGCATGGAGAGGCAGTTACTACCCTTAACAGAATGCATGGGGGTACCCTGCATGGAGTGGCAGTTATTACCCTTAACAGAATGCATGGGGGTAACCTGCATGGAGTGGCAGTTACTACCCTTAACAGAATGCATGGGGGTAACCTGCATGGAGTGGCAGTTACTACCCTTAACAGAATGCATGGGGGTAACCTGCATGGAGAGGCAGTTACTACCCTTAACAGAATGCATGGGGGTAACCTGCATGGAGTGGCAGTTACTACCCTTAACAGAATGCATGGAGGTGACTTGCATAGAGTGGCAGTTACTACCCTTAACAGAATGCATGGGGGTAACTTGCATGGAGTGGCAGTTACTACCCTTAACAGAATGTATGGGGGTAACTTGCATGGAGTGGCAGTTACTACCCTTAACCAAATGCATGGGGGTAACTTGCATGGAGTGGCAGTTACTACCCTTAACAGAATGCATGGGGTAACCTGCATGGAGTGGCAGTTACTACCCTTAACAGAATGCATGGGGGTAACCTGCATGGAGTGGCAGTTACTACCCTTAACAGAATGCATGGGGGTAACCTGCATGGAGTGGCAGTTACTACCCTTAACAGAATGCATGGGGGTAACTTGCATGGAGTGGCAGTTACTACCCTTAACAGAATGCATGGGGGTAACTTGCATGGAGTGGCAGTTACTACCCTTAACAGAATGCATGGGGGTAACGTGCATGGAGTGGCAGTTACTACCCTTAACAGAATGCATGGGGTAACTTGCATGGAGTGGCAGTTACTACCCTTAACAGAATGCATGGGGGTAACTTGCATGGAGTGGCAGTTACTACCCTTAACAGAATGCATGGGGTAACTTGCATGGAGTGGCAGTTACTACCCTTAACAGAATGCATGGGGTAACTTGCATGGAGTGGCAGTTACTACCCTTAACAGAATGCATGGGGGGTAACTTGCATGGAGCGGCGGTTACTACCGTAAGCAAATTGCTGGGCAGACTAGATGGACCTTTATCTGCTGTCAAAACTATGTTACTGTTACTATGTAACAAAAATGATAAAGGGGATGGAATATCTCTTCTACGATGAGAGGCTATACAGGCTAGGGCTCTTCATCTTGGAAAAGAGATTGCTGAGAGGGGACTTGATAGAAGTTTATAAAATCATGAGTGGAGCGGAACAGGTAAATGAAGGATGGATATTTACCCTTTCAAATAACACTAAAACAATGGGACACTCCATGAAACTAAAAACCAGCAGATTCGAAACAAATCGTAGAAAGTACTTTTTTCATGCAGCGCACTATCAAGCTGTGGAATCTGTTGCCAGAGGACAAAATCAATTCTATTAATATAACAGACTTTAAAAGAGGTTTGCACAAGTTTCTGGAGGAAAAATCCATAACACATATTACCCAGATAGAATAAATAATGCTATGGCTAGTAGGGATGTGAATCGTGTCCTCGATCGTCTTAACGATCGATTTCGGCTGGGAGGGGAGGGAATCGTATTGTTGCCGTTTGGGGGGGGTAAAATATCGTGAAAAATCGTTAAAAATCGTTAAAAATCAAAAATCGAAAAATCGAAAAATCGAAAAACCGGCACATTAAAACCCCCTAAAACCCACCCCCGACCCTTTAAATTAAATCCCCCACCCTCCCGAACCCCCCCCCAAATAACTTAAATAACCTGCGGGTCCAGCGGCGGTCCGGAACGGCAGCGGTCCGGAACGGGCTCCTGCTCCTGAATCTTGTCGTCTTCAGCCGGCGCCATTTTCCAAAATGGCGCCGAAAAATGGCGGCGGCCATAGACGAAAAAGATTGGACGGCAGGAGGTCCTTCCAGACCCCCGCTGGACTTTTGGCAAGTCTCGTGGGGGTCAGGAGGCCCCCCACAAGCTGGCCAAAAGTTCCTGGAGGTCCAGCGGGGGTCAGGGAGCGATTTCCCGCCGCAAATCATTTTCGTACGGAAATGGCGCCGGCAGGAGATCGACTGCAGGAGGTCGTTCAGCGAGGCGCCGGAACCCTCGCTGAACGACCTCCTGCAGTCGATCTCCTGCCGGCGCCATTTTCCGTACGAAAACGATTCGCGGCGGGAAATCGCTCCCTGACCCCCGCTGGACCTCCAGGAACTTTTGGCCAGCTTGTGGGGGGCCTCCTGACCCCCACGAGACTTGCCAAAAGTCCAGCGGGGGCCCGGAAGGACCTCCTGCCGTCCAATCTTTTTCGTCTATGGCCACCGCCATTTTTCGGCGCCATTTTGGAAAATGGCGCCGGCTGAAGACGACAAGATTCAGGAGCAGGAGCCCGTTCCGGACCGCTGCCGTTCCGGACCGCCGCTGGACCCGCAGGTTATTTAAGTTATTGGGGGGGGGGGTTGGGGAGGGTGGGGGATTTAATTTAAAGGGTCGGGGGTGGGTTTTAGGGGGTTTTAGTGTGCCGGCTCACGATTCTAACGATTTATAACGATAAATCGTTAGAATCTGTATTGTATTGTGTTCCATAACGGTTTAAGACGATATTAAAATTATCGGACGATAATTTTAATCGTCCTAAAACGATTCACATCCCTAATGGCTAGCCCTTGGATTGAGTAACAGGAATTACTTCTATTTTATGGGATCTGCCAGGTACTTGCGACCTGGAATGCACAATGTCAGAGACAGGATGCTTGGCTCAATGAACAGCATGGTACAGATCTAGGTGGAATATGGCCTCCTTACTCCAGCCAGTGTTTTGTTTGCACTCCCTGAATTTCTTCCTGTAGCTGTTTGTAGTACACTTCCAAATACGGCTCCCCAAAATTGTGGCCATTCCTGGCTCTCTCTGTATGCAACTTGCTATTTGCTATTAAAGGCTTCTTGCTAGACTCTCCTTTGAGGAGTGCTGAGCAGTACTCCAGAACTTAATTAAGAAGAAGATCACACTCCTCAGCACTTCAGTGGATGTTGCGGATCTGAGGTCTGAATAGTGGTGTCCTTTCCTTTTATTGCTTGTGATGCCACATCCACATCTGGATGATAGGGAGGATCCTTCCCTTTTTATCATCTCTTCCCTTTCCCTGATCTCCTGTTCTCTCTTGTCTACCTCTCTCTTTCTCCTCCTCCTCCTCTCTCCAGTCGCTCTAGCAGCATTGCCTACAAGTAGGTTTGATAGAGGATGATGTTTCAAGAGCTATATTGTGGATAACACATTCTTTTAAATAAATACAATGAATAAATAGATATCAGTGATTATGATGACAAGGCTCAACTCTTGAGGAAAGTGCTGATGTGAATTGATCAGCATATTTGGGACAGGGAAGGAATCTTTTTTTTTCATTACTGATATACTGATGTTTTTTCCCCCTCTGGCTTCACCTGGATTACCACACAGGGGTTATGATTTACTAAAAGGTCTTTATTGAGCAGGGCAGGCAGTGGCAAGATACGTAGGTAAACTTAACCAGGATTATTCAGCAGGAAACTTAAGCTGCTGAATATATCAGACTAACTTTAGACCTGCTCTCTGAACCACCACCAGACTCACCTGACTAAAGTTCGTTGGGTAGCACTGAAAATCATAGTGAATTTCAGACCCACCCCTGGATGCTGCTACTCTGCCTCTTCTTTTTATCCAGGAAAGTTTTAACTGGGCTATTCTGGACTTTTCGTTAGTTGCTATGTGCAGGTTTCTACTCCCAGAATTAAAATATTTCACTTGGTGCTCTTAAACACATAATTCATACTTTTTTATAGTCCTGATTTTAGATAGACCAGTTATCTATTCGAGAATCCTATTATGTGAATTCAGATCTATTGTTTCATCTGATCACGCTCCAATACACTTCTTACTGACTAGGGTACGTAGCTACTGTCTTCCTAAGAGAGATGATTTCTGTAAATAAATATGCTCCTCTATCAAAGAATATTTTGATTTTAATGACATTTAGGATGTTTTGAAGATGATGAGAAGAAGAAAGATTATTGAATTTGGTACCAGGCTTAAAAAAAAGATCCCAGTAAAGTACACAGACGGCAATATGACAAATTGATCTCAGAGCAAAAGCATAAAAGGGAACAATCTGAGGAAATAACTCATAAAGTTAAGTGTAAGGAGTAAAATCAATGCATTATTTGTGGAGGAAACTGAGTCTGTGAGTGAATGTATGTGTGTACCCAGTGCAAAGAGCTCTTGCTCTCAGAGAACAAGTTCAATCTCTGGAAGCCAGGAGGCAGACTTGGAGGAGCTGAGGCAGACAGAGGTATATATAGAAGAGATATTCAGGGAAATAGTAGCGTGGTCAAAAACCAGTCTGGTAACCCATTTGCTACTTTGGAGGAGCAAGGTCACCTAGTAAGAGACCATCACCTTGGTATGGCAGGAAGCAATCCTGTAGCTAGGACCTGTCTACTGGTTAATGTGTTAACCTCTAGCACTGAGGATGTGTCTCCAGGGGTGTGGTGCCCAGGAGGGAAGGGTTAGAACCACCATTGCAATTGGCAATTTGATCATTGGAATATAAATAACTGGGTGACTTTTGGGTGTGAGGACAGCCTGGTAACTTTCCTGATTGGTGAAAAGGTATCGGACCTCACGTGTCACCAAGATAGGATTTTAGAGAGTGCTAGGGATGAGCTTGCTATTTTGGTACATTTTTATTTATTTTATTTATTTCGGGTTTTTATATACCGGCATTCGAGAACGCAGTCCCATCATGCTGGTTCACATAAAACAGGGGTGCATCGTAAACGTGGATACCAATGACATAGAAAGGTGCAGGTGAGGTTCTGGAGGCTAAACTCAGGATTTTAGGTAGGAAATTGGAATCCAGATCCTTTAGGTATGCATTCTCAGAAATTCTCCCTGTTCTACATGCATGACCCAAGAGGCAGCCTGAGCATTGTCACTGCACAGACAGTTATCAATGATTTATCAAAGATTAATACTCTGGTACCCTCACCACAGGCATGTACCGGTCAATGAATCTGCCGATTTAATAAAGTGAGTATTAAAAAAATGTACAAAAAGAAAGCATTTTTTTGTTAGACTAGTTTATTTATTTATTTTTTAATCTTCTATGTCACACAAACTGCAAGATGACCAAGGCTATTTACAACAATCAAATATAAAATACAGTAAATATACAATAAAGTTATAAAATAAAATGTATAAAACTAAGTAAGACATGGAAATAACCATGCCTTCACTTTTTTCTAAAAGTCAAATTGTTTACTCCAATCTAATACCCACTGGCGCTGAGTTCCAGTATTCTGGTCCAAACACTGAAAACATCCTTTTCCTTTAAACCACTTTTCTCAAGTTTCTTACTCCAGGAACCATAAACAATTGTCCCTCTGATGAATACAATATTCTCTTTGGTACATGTCTATGAACTTTGCTTATTAAATAACTTGCACCCTTAGCCTGACTGACCTTAAACATCAGAGTCATGATCTTAAACATAATCCTTTCCTTAACAGGCAACCAGTGCAACTGCACCAACAGCGATTTAGCATTAGTTCTTCTTGGGTAGCCAAACACCAACCTGGACGCCATATTTTG